>NW_028288849.1:1590000-1744498 GCF_059628265.1 Tinamus guttatus
TAGTACAATTTTCTATTATCTAGTACAGTCAGTTCTAAAGTAAATATATATTTACTGTGGACAACGCTTTATAGTTAGAACTCCACACCATCAATTTTTGGCTTAATGAACATGAAAAAGCTTACAGACTGTACGGCACGTTTTAACCTGGGATTTCAATCCCTGGCTGTAGTAAGACATGAGATGTTCTCTGAAAAATTGTCATGTCTTTAGTGCTGAGTGTAAAATTGTAAAGAAATCCAGCTGGAAAAATATCTGCAGTTTGCTGGCTGATAGTTTTTCTCCCTGCATCAGGAAGGCAGTGGGGGGGACTTCTCAGTTGCTTTGTAGACAATCTGGTTGGTTTCAAAATGAGACCTGAATTTGGAATACTGTAATATCACTGCAAGATATACTGTTGGTATTTATTTTCTTTTACTGTAAATTAGAGAGCAAATCTGTTGCTATCAAGTATAGTAATGTTATTTCCCCATGTTTACAGTGTGGCACCATGGACCAGGGTTTGTATGCCAATTTGACTGAGAGAAATCTTCAGGATGCTCAAAAATTCTTCTTAATGCATGAGGTGGTCCAACCTGTTACTCCCATCCCGTACTTCATGGAAGACAATAGTCGATTCTCCCACGTGGTGGTGGATGTGGTGCAGGGCAAGGACATGCTTTTCCATATCATCTACCTTGCCACAGGTATGAGGGCTGTGTTGCAGAGCATTGAAACAGTGTGTGAGTTGGTTCTGCACTCTGCATAACACCTAAAGCAAGTTTTTCCTCCCTAGCAGTGATAATTCTGTCTTTCCTCTGTCAAGAGGATAGATGGGCATTTTGCTAAGTGTTTGTTTATATTGTGAACTGTAATATTGGTCTCCGTGCCCTCCATGCTTTGGAAGGGAAGCAGCCGACATGCTCTTATGGGAGCACAAGCCTGGCAAATGCATAAACTGGAATTCACTGAGTTCCTCTGTGTCTTCATTTTTCTTCTTCTTATGGAGCGTGATCTCATCCAGGGTTCGTAAGATGCTTTAGAATACTTTGAGATTGAAGAAAATCTACAAATAGCAAATACAGTCATTCCTATTGCTATTTCTCTGCCTTCTATTCACACATTTGTTACATTTCCTTTTTATCTCACTTTGTCCTCCATTCTTACACATTTTTACCCTACATTATTATTTGTCCTTTTATTTGTAAGTTTAGCGATGGATGAAAAATAGCCCTCTAGATAACTTTTCCTTGGTTATAAGTATTACTTTCTTCAGCTATTACTTGGTTCAAAATTTCAATGAAACTTTAAAAAAATACTGAGGGTTTCCATGAACTACTTTTATAGACATGAATGTCCCTAACTGACAAGCTGGAGCAACAGGTGTAGGGTCTTGTGGCAAAAATCTGAAGGTCATTCCCAAATACTTAATCCCCTGCACCTTGCTGGAGGATAACTCATGTAAGCAATGGTTTGCTAATGCACGTATTTTTGTCTCAAGGTGGCTAGACAACACCCATGGTGAATTTAGGGGAGAAAAATCTTGATTAGCAACAGGAAAAGAACCCTGCGCAGCTATTGATTTAATCTTGCAGTCAGTGAAGTCATTCTCAAAAATATCATCAGTTCAATAGAAACTGGATAAGTCATTTTGGTTGCTGAAGTTATCATTTATTAATGAAAATTGCCTCTTCCATAACTTATTGTTTAAAGAAACTGAGAAAATGTGTGTTGTGCTTCAATATATGATTTGATTTTCTTTTGAAAGTGTGTTACTCGTTTCTGATAGAAGACTGCTTCTTTTTGAGTCTGAATAAATTTTATGGTAACTTACTATATGTGGGTGAGACAGTATTTCCTGGGCTGTTATCTTGGTGGATAAAGCTTTCTAATTACGCTCCTTGAAAGATAGGCAGTAAAATAGGTTTTAATTGGTTTTAATAACTTCAATAGTTTTTAATAGGTTTAGGCTGTGCTGGAATTAGGCCAGCTATAAGCAAAACAACATGCTAGCTGGAAAATTATGTCATTTTGTCTGAAATTGTGCCTTTACAGATAGCTGTTTATATTGCAGAATTGTAACAAACTGAATTACAGAAGCATGTATTGAATTGGCTTCATATATGAAGACACTGGCATTGTGGAACATTTACATTTTAATAGCACCTATAATGATGCGGTTTTTCATAAATCTGATTATTTTAGCTTCCCATGTTTCCTATTACATTTGATTAAAGGATGATTAAAGGAATAAGGAGCCAAAATTTTAGGTTTCATGGTTCATTAATAAATTGTGTTCAGTAAAAGTTCTAGGTTCTTTTTATGTTTCTTTCTTGCTGTAGAAGAGACACAGGTTTCTATCCTTATTGGTTTTCAAGAATAGACAGAAACCTGGTCTGATGGCATAATGAGGTTGGGCCTGAGACCTCCTGCTGTCCCTTTGGACCAGAATTATGCTGTGATTCTCTGCCTCTGTGATGTGCCCATGCAATGCAGAAAGCCATGGGGTTAAATTTCATGTTTACGGAACCCTGTGATAGTAGATGTTATTGTATTACTTGTGCCAAAAGGAAAGCATGTTCAGCTGTGAGATAAATGCTGGTAGTAAGCACCTATTGGAATAAAGCAGGATGGATCCAACCTCTGTTCTGTGCAGGATGTACTCTGTGTAACATGTGCAGCTACAATTCATTATAGCATTCTTGCAAAAAATGTCTCTGAAAATGAGATGAGCTGATTTCTTGGGAAAGTAAGCATATAGATTGGGTTGAATGCAGTCATTGGTGTCTGAGGCAAAATCCTCATTCTTTGAAGCAGAGGGGCAGTAGTTAAGAAAACATTCTCTCTTTCCTTCTCTTATGCACAGTTTATTAAATCCTTAAAATAGATAACGTTATTTTAGGAGAGAATGGAAATAAGCAAACAAACGAATTAAAATGCTGTGTCAACAGCCCTCACATTTTTTAAACCTCTGCCAAGTCATAGGTCTGCTAGAAGAGTCCGATATGTTGGAATTTAGCAACTTTTGCTGGTATCAGAAAGGTTTTTAACTAATTTGGAAATGCATCTTAATCTTTCACTGTACTGACTTCTAGTGCAGAATGAAGTGATATATGAATTCCTGCAGATTTACCTTGCTTTGAACAAGAACAGTGCTCTTGACTTTAGGAAGGATAGCAATTCTCAATGATTCAGAAAGGAAAGTCAAAGAAAACATTCATAGAAGCTGTGAATTAAAAAGTCGTCTCTAATAACAGGTTAGCAGTAGAATTGACTAGAGCAAAATTCATTTTTTCTGTCAACTTTTCAACTTTAAAAACCTTCTTCTCATTAGGAAAAAAGAAAAAAAGGGGGGGGGGGGCAAAGAAAAGGCTGCTGTATATGTCATATTTTCAATCGCTTTCCCTTTTCTGCATTTTCCTTCTTTCTTTCTTTCTTTCAATTTTATACCTTCTTCACCCTTGTTGTGTTTTCTAGTTAAAAACTTTGTCAATAGAAAAAGGTTTCCGTGGTATTTTTTCAGAAAACAGGTTCCCTTGAGCAAAATCTTTAGAACATATACTCCAAAAATCTTGAGAAAATATACACCAGCTGACTTTTGTATAAAAGGCAGCTACAGAATGCATTGATTTTCTAGAATAAATAAGACCATTTGTAGTTATGCCACCTAGCACGAGAACCTTCCAAAAACAGTTTCTGGTTGCTGGTTTTTAAAACTGAGAGTTCTTGAGAGTACAGAAAAAAATGATGTTTGCACTACCCAGAGGGGGAAAAAAAAAAAAAAAACAAAAAACTGAAGATCATACTGAAGAAATGACTTGGTGGAAAGCTCCCACCTCTATTCTTCAGCCTCAGTAAGCAGAGGCTGTGCCCAGTGGTGGGTCATGGTTATGGGGATCTAGTGTTTAGTGATTAGGGTATTGAAGTTAGACATTAGGCTGTGGTTAACCTGGCAAGAGGAAATTGAGAGCTCAAGAGAAGTTTATTGGTGGCTAAATTGTTTTTCACTGAAAAAGCGGATGTTTCTCTGAACTGAACCTGAATTTTATATGGTTAAGCCAGTGGTGATTTGAGGCTTAAAGATGATTTGAGTGTGCTGCAGCAGTTTTTAAACTTCCCTTTCCAAGGAGTTCCAGGAAACATTTTTCTTTCCCCTCCCTTAAGACCTTATAGCTAAGGTAGCAATGCAAAGATTGATGAAAAAAACCACACAGCACTTTTTGAGCATACAGATGGATTTTTCCCACAGTTGCCCCTAGCAGGAGTATTACACAGTTTTAGTATTTGTTAATGAAGCCTTGGTGCTGTGGGTCATCATCCAGAGAGCAGCCAGTTATGCAAGTTAGTGCAAGCTTTGATTCCACTCTACTTTTTGTTGAGGTTCTATCTTTTTATTTCCATTTATATAATCAATACTCTGCACTTTCTGCTCTGAAACAACCTAAGTGGTTAAAAAAAAGAATAAATAAGTATATATGCATATGTTGCAGGTGGTTTTCTTGCTAAATAATGCTGGATGAAATATTGTCATTTTCCTGGAAGAGTCTGCAGGTTTTGATCAAAGGGCACATCTTCCACTATTTAATGTGCATAATGTCATAATACATGCAGTAAGTGTGAAGCTATGAATGTTAAAATATATGTTATGCTGTGAATGTTAAAATGCAAAAAAAAAATACCTATATGCATTTCATACCTAGTGAAGAGAACGACAAAGCTTAAATTGTCTGCAATTTTCCTAAGTGGCTGCTGTGTCTGACCAGAGTGTGTCAAGAGTGATGAGGTCATTGGAAGTAATTGGGAGGTAATTTCTGTAGAAAAAAAGCTCTAGACCTTTCCTCTTGATTTGAGAAGCACCTTTTTATTCTGAAATCTGTACAATATAAATACAATAATACTAATGGATGAAATAGTCCTGACTTGGAAAAGTGCAACTTAGGCTATTTCTGTGTATTAGTTTTTTCTGATTCAAGAGCAGAACAGGAGGGAAGATCAGAGGGCAGACAAATAATGGGGCATCTACACTATGGCAGGCAACAGTCCCTTTAAAACTATTGACTTCGTGTATTTTTTGTTTGTTTTTTTTTTCTTTGGGTACACCTGTCCTTCACAAAGGCATACTGCGCCTTTACACAGCTGTAAAGCAACCTGGCAATGTTTTTAAAACTACTTCTCTGTAACACCGTACCCTTCTGACCTTTTTATGTATCCTTTTTAGACAGAGGCCTTTAGGTCCTTCTTTCAAAGAATCTTTTCTGAGACTTGAAATGAATACAGTCGCCATTTGCTCTACTGTCTTTGAATGGTGCACATTGAGGACACTGGTCATAACAGCCACAATGTGATTTGAACTTCTTTTTGAAAAAAAAAAGGCAGAAATCATCAATATTAATAATTTTATTCTCTACTCCTCTCACAGTGACCACTACATTGATAAAGGGAAACCTTAGCATATGAATGAGTAAACTGTTTATCTTAATAACATTATTTGCAGGAAACAGTTTCCTGCAAAGCTTTAAAAGAGTTGCATCAGTTTGCCTTCAAGAGTCTAATGTTCACTCTGGGATTTATGCTAATGTGCTAATCATGCCTGCATTTACATCAGGTTTTGATTAGATTTTTGTTTCCCAATAGAATTGGGGAAATTCAAAGGGTAAGTGTCATTCTTATATTAAACTTAATGTGGAAACATTTTTTTTTCCCACCAGAATCTATTTGAATACAGTTTCAAAAGGCACATGTGGGTCACTTGCTGTGTTTGAAGTACTCCCCAAACTATAACTTTTTCTCATGAGTGCTTTACAGTAAATGTACAGAGCTAAATTATGTCCCCCGGAGTACTGCTGAGGGATAATGACAAAGTGGAAAGTTTTTAGCCTTTAGTGAAGCTAATGTGGTCCAGGGCTGATGTGGCTGGCCTTTTTTGCTGGATACAAATATAGACACGGAAAGAGGAAAGATTGTTGGTGACCAGCCCTGCTGGACATAAAAGCTGGACATGCTCCAATTTCTGATGAGGCTGGGGGAGCCTGAGCACGCTTTCGCTACAACTTGAGTTGATGGTATCGAAGATATCAGTGGCAAGTCCTGAGCTGTTAGGTATTATACCTTTTAAAAATACATTATAGCCAGCCTTTCTCCTTCCCAGAAATTACGTGTTACAACCTGGTATGTAAACTTCCGTAATTGATAAAAATTTAGCATTGTTTTCTATTTTTTGATAATGTTTTTCAATGTTTTAAAGGGTATGAAGTGATTTAATATCTAGGTCTTGTTATATACTCCTAGAATATTTCTGTTATTTTCCGTATGTAATGCATCTTAAAAATAAAGAAGGGTAGTCTAAACCTTAGCTGTTGCAATTTAAGCACCAAAAGGCCAATCTGGTGTATTTTGTCAGCTGTGATGGGTAAAGTGGCTTTAAAATACTACCAGATGAGAACAGTCATGTCTGCAGCACAGTCTGTGTAATTATAAGTAGTAGTACAGGGCTCTGGAGAATCAAATCCAGAATTTTAAGTCTCCAGTAGTACTGATTTCCCTCGACTCTATCATTTAATATAGAGATGTTATTCTGCAAGCTCAAGTTGTACTGCTAAAGAGATTCCTTGATAAATGGACCTCCACTAACAGGAGACCTTAAATTATTCGTTGACAGCAATTTATGTGTGAGAATCATAGCTCTTTATTCATTTCACAAATTAACCACCACTCATTTTTAAACTTTTTTGTTGTTATGATCAACCTGTACATAGGTTATGATTTTGATTAGTTCATTTTTCACATTTGCTTGGATAATTTGTTCGTATTTTAGCTAGCATGTTTGTGAATCTGTTGCTGCAAGTAGATGGTATTTTCAGCTGTTCTCTCATGGGACAAATAAAGTAGAAAATTTTTTTTTCTCTTCACAGGTTATCATTATTTCTTTATAATTCTCTAGTTCTATTGGCCAAAGAATGTAAATACATGTCCAAAGAACTTATATGGTGTGTGAACTTCTGAAAGTCAGAAAATATATGTTAGCAAGACAGGTATGCTGGCTAGAAAGGGGAAAGATTTTATGTCACCGCCTTCCATTAAAAAGAGACAAGACCTCTTGTCCTGCTAACAGTTCATGTTCAAATCATGCCTGACTACTTTGTAAAGGTAGAATTACCAAAATGCCTTTCCTTCTTCCTTTCTAATTTTGAAGGGATTATTGCCTCTTCTTCTTGCAGGGAAACCATGCCTGCTAACTCACACACTCATTTGCTATATTCCAGCTCTGACGTGGCATTTACTGGTGTTCCTGCTTTAGAGATAATCCTTCAGAGCTAAGGATTCCGTGCTAGTCAACAGAACTCAGTTCTAATTTTGAAAACAGTGGAATTAGCATTATCTATGCTGGGGGAAGTTTGACTTTTGAACCAACTGTAAATTCATGATTTGTTGATGTTTATGTCCACCTTCATTCTGCAATGTTTTTTCCAATAAACCTCAATGAATCCAAATGTTGGTGACTGAGCTAATGCAGGCAGTGCCACTAGTAATCATTGGGACTTTTTTCACAATGGTATTTGTGAATGTGTTTGTACCCAGCTCTGCGCATAGAACATGCTGCATCCTAATCAGTAACAGAACTTCTCAATAAAAATACATCTTTCTTATTCTGTTTTGTGATTTGGAAGACTCACCATAATGTAAGAAAGTGTTATTCCCAATGCAGTGGCCTGTATGTGAGGAGTCACATAACCTGCGGGCAGATTCACAAAAAGATAGATAGATCCCATATGCTTTTTTCTTTACCAGATCTTTGCAGGGTTAGAAACAGCATTTGGAGCAGACTCGCTTGCCAACAGATTAATTCTTCTTCTTTTTAATTCCTTTATTATTTTTATTTCTCATTCTATGACTCTTGACAATTTGTTGCATAGCTGCACAACTTCAGGAAGAATAGGAGTGACCACAATCAATTTGGTGGTGAAATCACTTGTCTAGGAGAAAGAAAAGAAAACCTGAAGCACAAGACTGGGTCGGCTGTCCAGATCATTGCCACATGCTCAAACACCTAGACTATTATATAAAGAATATAATTTAAGTATTATATACTATGGTTCTCACTTCTTTAATTTCAGAGTTGGGAGATGACCATCTCCTTTGGAAGGAATCCTAGGTTCATTCAGCTTTGTATATGTCCCTTTTCCATTTACTCCTTCAAGTTATGTAATATAAAAAATGAATGACAGCAGCAGTCCTTCCTTCTCTATTTCTGAAAAAGCTGTTGTTGTGCTTCCTGGTGAAATTGCTCCTGGCGTGACTTGTTTTCAATAAATATGGACTGGATTTGGCTCACTGGGAGCTGAGGTGTAGAGGCGTGTGCGGTGGGCCTAAGGTGGAGAGGATAAGAAGAGTCACTGAGGCGTTCAAGTGAGCCAAGGTGACGATACTTTGGGATTGGTACAGTAGTTAGGTGCCTTTCTGACATTTCTGGTGAAAACAGCCACATATGACTCAGTTAAGAAATCAGACAAGATTTATTATGCATTTAAGTGCTTTTTTGATCTGGGCACTGGCAGATTTTTCCAGTGGGAAAATGCTATCATATTCATAATGTGCTTTAGATAGCAGTAGGTATTTATTATTGTGGTGGCACAAATGGAAGGCAATAAAAAGTAATAGCAGCAATAAGCACTCCTTGTCCAGCCAGATCCAATCAGAGTTAATATATATCAACTTTGGGAGACTGTCAGTGAGCCAGGGTCTGTAGTCTATAGTAATATTATCCTTTGTGTACAGTGTGGCATTCTTCACTGGAGGGCTGTGTCAGGTAACAAGCCCTAAATCAGAGGAACCAGTTTTTCTTGCAATTAACTGTCATTGTTTATTATCTGCTCTGCTACTTCAGACTGAGGTTGCACATTTCTTCAAAGATGCTCATCTCCACTATTTGGGAAGTCCAGTGGTAGCAATTATTAAACCTTTTTTTCAGGCCACTCCTAAACTGTAAGTGCTCTCTCTTCTTGCTATTCCCAGGTTTCTGAGCTTCTGGAAATGTAGGCTTTTCAGGTTTATTTCAGTGTAGTTGTCTTATTCGGTTCCAACTTGTATTTCTTTTTCGTTTCAAAATCTACATGACCAAAGTTATGCATACCTTGATAGAGGTAATGTTTGCCGTTTTGTACCTTTAGAATTCATATGACTTATGTCTGCTTTACCGCAGGGTGTTAGGTGTTGGATGTGCATGTAAATTTTTTAGTTCAGGAAAAAATTAACGTTGCCAACCAGTAAAGGAGCGATTACAATACATTGTCAAATAGGGATTCTGTAGAATATGTGTTATTCACGTGTAGCTCATGCCTGGCTTTATTTGGCTTTCAGATCATGGGGTTTGAGTCTAAACAAGAGCATTCCTTATAAGCTTGTTTCTTGTGATAATACTCTGATTTAGAAAAGAATTTATATGCCATAGACCAAAATATTTGAGACCTAAAAAAGTATTTGGGCTTTTTAGTAAAAATATCCTCACAGTAAATACTCACAGGTGATGTGCATGTTGGTAGTATCTGCTATTTTCGAATAGAGTAACTATGTTTAAAGACATAGAATATGTGCAGTTTATTTTGGCTGTGAAGTACGAGTTTAAAGACATCTCTTCCACCTCCTTGTTAAGGAGTCATTTAGATGACTCCCTCCGATTTATCCACTAGATAAATGGTTACTCTGGACATGGAGCAGCCTCTTGCTTCCACTGTCTGAAGAGGTTTTAACCTGCAGAAGAGCCCAGGACTCATTTGGTCAGAGAGAAGGAGCACAGCTCTCCAACCAAACAGGTAGAGAATTCAACTAGAAAGGCAATGTCTTGGTTCCCATCCTGGGTGGAGGGACTACTATGCTATTTTTCCAAAGGCTTTTTATATAAGGAGGTTAAATACTCCCAGAAGTTGCCTGAGGACATGAAAGATGCCTCTGTTTGCAGGATGTTAAAGTAAGGAGGAAGGGGGTTGGTGATGCTCCCTTACTGGTGCTGCTGCTCTCCAAGAAACATTCTTAGTGGAATCCTTAATATAAACTTACAATCTTAATACAAGCTTACAACCTATTGTATTTTGAGGTGCAGTAGATCTTATCTGCATTAAAATATATAAAATATAATATTTAACATTTTCATGACAGCTGCTAGCAGAAATTTTTGCTGATTCAGTTGAAAATTGAATATGTTCTTGGTGTTTTTCTCTGAGAAAGTGCTTTTTCTGAGAAAGATAGAAGATTGAGGTGGTAGTTTTCCCAAATTCGTTTGACACGAGTATTCCAAATTCCTTATATTTTAGAATTCAGAATTAATTTCTGTTTGGATGAATGGGAGCTAATCTTCAATGAACAAATAATCTGAATATTTTCAAGAAAATGTGGCAATGTTACATTATTTTGTCTTTATTTTGTTCATTGTTGGACAGTATTTGCCATTGCTTTAGGTGACCCTACGTGTGCAGGGGGTTTGGACTAGATGATCTCTAGAGGTCTCTTCCAGCCTTAAGGATTCTGTGATTCTATGATTAACTTGCATATTCCTTCTGTCCTACCAAAAACATATTTTTTGTTTGAAGAAAGCTCCTTAGCTAAGAAAAATGTGTATCTGGATCTGTGCTCCTTTCCACTCAGAAAAACCTTTTGAAGCAGCAGTTCTAATTGCATGCAGAGATCATTGGCCATATGTATTCCTTTCATAAAATAAATACATTTGAAGGTTGATATGTAGTCAAAATTTCCGTTAGTTAGAGGTCCAACCGAATTTCTCTTGGAATAGCCACTAGGGCATTATGGCTAAAATTGGACTTTTCAGTATCTAAATATGAATTCAAATGATTTCCCCCCTGAAAAACCTGGGCACCATCATACTTCCTTGCCAACAGGCACTATCAACACTGTATCTTATTTCTGCTTTAATTCAAGTTAATTTCCAGTATTGCGAAGCTCATTAACATTTACTTGAAATATAATAGGAAAGATAATAGGAAAGAGGGAGTAAAAAAAGAGTTCAAGCCAAAGATAAAGGAGATAAATCTAAAATATTGCAAACCTTGTTTTTTCATAGACTGTTTTTCAAAGCGCTTTCATTACAACTGAAAATTGAGAGAAAAAAAAAAAAACAGATTGGAAAGATGCTTTTTTTTTTCTTAACCTAGTAGAGAATATGTTAATCTATGACTTTTCTTTATTTTCAAGTGGTGCTGTCAGTACTTTATCCATAGAAAATGCCAAATACTTGTCTCTGCTAAATCTGATAGTAAGCTAAATACTGTCTGTGCTTTAAAACTGTTATGTACCAAAGGGTGTAGGGTAGAACTGTTTTTAAATAATTTGCATGTAGCTTTTATTAAAATGTGTAGAAATCATACACACACTATTTTAACACTTCCTTTTTCTTTTTATTTGTCAAGACACCAGAGAACTGCATGTATACGTGTGAAGATGCCATAAACAGCATAGTGACAGTAGATAGGAAGTTTTGATTAATTAGCTGAGAAGTTGCTTTTCCTTAAATCTGGTAGTCTTTCTTTCCTGTCTTTTTTGTTGATTTTTTTTTCTTTTCGCTAAAAATATTTGCATACCATTGGTAAGTGTATTTTTGCTTGAAGTCCTCCAACAGCGTTTAAGCTATAAAAAATCTGTGCTCCAGTTTGACCTAGGTTTCTTAGATTTGTGTTTACTCTCTACAAATATTGCAAATAAACAGCCTCTGATATCCAAAGCCCTTTTGAAAAGTGACATGGAAAGACAGTGATTGGTTTCAAAATGGATTCATATAAAAAAAATCTGTGGTTTTGTTTCTGGAGCAGACCTAGGACTGTAAAAGATCTGATATTTTATTTACTACACGTCGGCCCAAAACATCTGAGAACACCACGTTTTCACTGTTCTGGGCTCAGGTCTTACACGAACAAACTGAAAGATTTCTTATGCACCAAAGGATGTAGGTTAGAACTGTTTTTAAACAGTGTCAGTGTCAACTGTTTTTAAACAGTGTCGTAGAGTTCAATTTCATTGGATGCTCTGATGATGTTGTAATGGTTCAGCTATAAGTATTGCGTAGGCTTATAAGCTGTTTTGCATTTGAACTACAAAAACAAACAAACAAAAAAGTAGGGAATTGGGTCTGGGAACTTCAGTTAGGCCAGAAGTTAAGCATCCATGAGGAAATAAGTGATTTGGGAGTGCTCCAACAATGCACATGCAACTTTTCTCCAACAGAAAGCAGGGTCCTACAATGAAGTAAGGAAAGCTAAGACAATTGAGAAAGCATCTTAAGCTTTTGATTTTCAAACTATTTCCTGTGAATAAATGATTTTGCACAGTATCAGACACTTTATTTAGCCTATTTAGTGATTAAAAATAACTCTCCATGTTATTAAGGCAGAATATAGCAGCTAACAATGTTTCCCAGGAAATTGCAACAAAATTCTTTTTTTGGTTTGCTTTTCCAGCTAGAACATGTTTCAAAGCTTTTGTTTTACAATTATGCTATTGCCTTTTTAAACTAGTGAAAGTGCTTTATATCTGTGTTTCTGTTAACATCCACTATTGTCTTGTTACCATCTTCATCATGATGATGAGCTATAATAGCAAGTGTTTTTTTGCTGAAATTCTGCCTGCAATTATCGTAGTTTTTATTCTCTTTCATGATTGCAAAACTGAATTTCAAATCTCCAGTTTTGGTTGTCTGATGCTAGTTGAAAAATAACCTCAGATGTATTTTATTATAATGAAAAATACTTTAGAATCCCTGAAAAAGAACATCATAATAACTAGGGTACTGGCCAGGTTGTTCAAATGATAGTTTGGTTTCAAATGGAAATACAAAATGGTAGCACATTGAAACAGCGCTGAAAATAAAGATTGCCAGTTTGAAATTCATGCTTTGATGAATCATGAACATTCCCTATTTGATTTTTTTGACTTCATAGTTGGTTTGGTTCTCTGGAAGATGGGATAAAATTTGATCAATATACTTCTAAAATGTGTTTGTATTTTTATGGTACAACTCCCTATATCAAAACAGGAATTTTAAAGTCAACCTGTTCTTTTTTATTTCTTATCATTATGTCATTATATGTTATAGGTACAGGTAGTACACTTACTAAGAATATATTGTTAATTCTTAGAGGAGAAAGTGTTGAAGCTCAGTCCTTTCAGCTTCACTTGTCCTTTCAGGTGTAGTGTGATAAAACCTATTTCTGGGTATCAAGTGTGCCTCAGAAACCAGGAGGTAACAGACAGATTAAGTAACAAAGAATATTTACAACTCTCATTTTCTAAAAATGCCCTTACTTTAAATCAAATTCTATCCCACCTCCATATTGAATAAATAGATATAGCAACGATTTAAATTATCCATATACTAGTGATGATTAAAACTAATTTTAAAACTACTTTTATAAAAAGCAACAAATTTTAAATCCTCTCATATTCTACTTGGGCCATGTTTGTCTCTTTTGATGTTACAGAGATTGCAAAATCCCTTTGTAGGCACAACCAGCTGCTGCACTAGCTGTTCTGAGCCTTTTTTTCTGTGATTTTTCTCATACTCTCTAATATTTTCAGAAGAATAATCTTCCCCTGTTAAACAAATGCATGTTCTTCTTGTGATAGGGTTTTCTTTCAAGTTTTTGTTTATTTTGTTATATTTATTTTTTTTCCATTTTGCATGTTCTGTATTTCTGTACGACAGTTTTATGTTTGACTACTCAGCTTATTTGTCTGAAAGAACTATGCCTAAAAGACCATATTAATCCTTTTTTGCTGTTTGCATGCTGTACAATGAATACAAATGTTATATGATGAATGTAAGCCCTGCTTATATACAGAGAATATATAAAACATACAAGTTTAGCACTGACACATTTTTTTCATTTAAACATTGATTTATTGTCTGAATGCTTTCATTTTCTCAAATACTTTGAATCCAACAAATAATATGCAAAAAGCAGTGTATGAGAAAAAAGCTCAGTTAATAAATACCATTATCAAAAGTGTTCAGATTACGCAAGTTGAAAACCTATGTAATCTATAGTTTTTTCAGATGTCCATCTGTTAATTTAAAGCTTTTGTTTAAAACAACAAATTTGATTATTATGCTGACAGGTATAAATGAGGAAAATTAGGCTGTTTTCATATAAAATACATAGAATAGCATGTTTCTTGCGTAGATTATACCTTACTCAGGCTCAATTACAGTGCCACTTGAAATGCTAAGTGTAATTTTAGCCTCCATTTTTTGTGTCTTCTTTTGACAGCTGTTTTTCTTTGTATTAACCTGTTTCTCCATTTCTTAAATTATTTTTTGTGATAGACTGGACATCTCAATTTTCTAAACAATGTTTTCTGGGAGCATTGTGCAAATCTCCTAATAGGCCTTTTGTAGTTCCTCTCACATGGACTATTTTTGAGTTTATGACTTGCAGTGGCTTTTGCTGATTGTTGACTTTTCTTGATATGTGCAAGCAATGGAATTTCAGATGTAAAGAAACACCCAGTGTTCAGGAATACACGTAAGGTCACAAATAGAAGCACATAAAAGGCCTGAGGATATATCTGGCACTAATTTACAAGGTTTTTTTTTTTTTTTGCTAGTAAATCATACTGCTTAGAAAACTTTAGCTCTCCTGATCTGCATGCTCAGACAGCGACTCTGTATTCCTCTTTGGCTGCCTGTGCCTGTTTCCACCTGAGTGCAGTCAGTTGCTCCTTGTTCATCCATGTAGGCCTTCTGCTCCCTTTGCTTCATTTTCTGCTTGTTGGGATAGACCACTCTTGAACCTGGCAATGATCATCCTTAAATGTCAGCCTGCTCTCTTCTCTCCAGGGAAGTGTCCTCTGCAATTCTTCAAAGAAGGTCCCTGAAGTGGCCAGAGTCTGCTTTCCTAAAATCTAGTATTTGGATTCTGCTTTTGATCTTCCTACCTCACCACAGGATCCTGAACTTAACCCTCTCATGGTCGCTGCAGCCAAAACTGCCCCCAGCTTTCATATCACTGTCTTGTTCTTCCTCACCTGTAAGCATTAGGTCCGTCGAACCTTTGTTGGCTCCTCAGTCACCTGTGTTAAGAAGTTGTCATCGATGCTTTTCAGGGACCTCCTGGATTGCTAATGCCTTGCTCTATTGTCCTTCCAGAAGATATTAGGGTGTTTAAAGTCCCGCATGAGGACCAAAGCCTGAAAATGTGAAGCTTCTTGCAATCGTCAGAGTGCTATATGGCATATTACAGTGAATATTTAGTTAGACTTTGTTTCACTGGCCAATATGGCAAGACTTAAGACTGAAACTGTTTCCCTACTAAAAAGGAACAGGTAGATTTTTTTTCCTTCTTTTAAATAAGTACGTACCCTCCTATACTGCCTTGCACCTGCTGATTTGTAAAAGATGTCTTTACTTGAAGAAATCAGACGTCTTGTATAACATAATAGTTTTTGTAAATGTTCATTCTTTTCAATAGTGAGAAGTTGCTACAGATTCTATGAGTGTTTTTATTTTTTGTAGGGAGAAAAAAAAAAGCCAAGTTTATTAATTTGTTGTTTTTAGTATTTGATTTGTGAGCTCATTTTCTCTTGTCCTTTGCAATTGTCACCACAAATTTAATTATGATTTCAATGACACTGTTGTAGTGCAACATTCTGCTGGCTATTTTTATACCATTTATGTATCAAACTTATGTTTCTTTTCAATTTTAGAGAACACTGTTCTCTAACTTGGTCCAATTATCATCTTGTTCGTTATGTGCTATGTAATCTAAAAGCTTACTATCTTCAGACTCATCTTGGGTTTTCAGTTCAGTTCTTAATGGACTCCAATATATTAAAGAGTAATATTTTTGATAGATTTTTTTCTTCATCATCATCTTCATTCACAGTGATTAGATTTCTAGCATGCAGTTCCTGGTTTTGCAGATCTCTTTAGAAGTGCAGCAGTGCAAGTTAAAAGATTACCTAATTTTCTCAGTCTGGTTAACATCATGCTACTTCTGTATATACGTGGTCATACTCAGTGGAAACCAGTGCTGTCAGGTGTCTGGATCTGTTCCAGCAAGTCATAGTCTCAGGATGTGAAGATGCCATTCATTCAAGGTCTTAAATAGCTGTTGGACTCACCGTTGACATTTGTGATGAAATTGGAGCTTTCACTATATCCATGACAATGAAGTTAGATCCATTAGGAAGGTCTGTGTTTACTATTCTTCTTTCACTGTAGCTATTCCATGGCAGAAGTGGACAGGCATTGTAATTATAAAGTAAATATTCACTTGAAGGATTCTGGCAGGTCTGAAAAAGTCAATGCCCCAGATTTGTATGTGAGACTCATCTGTTTCCCTGCTCTCTCTATTTTTCTTTACAACTGTGGCATGAACAGTGCCGAATAGACCACACTTTTGAGGATGGTATGTATTTATAATATTGTGATTGTGATAGAGTTGGAAACACTGGAGCAAAATCCCTGGCTTTGATTTTGAAAATACTGCTGTAATGGTTTACTTTAGTCGAGTATCGTTTGAGGAAGCTGTAAACTACATACCCTCCCCAGATATCATAGTCTCGTGAGCAAAGCCAACTAGACAGGTAATCAGAGATAGAATATGGAGGATCAGGAGGAGGGGAGCCTATTGAGACAGATGTAGATCTTGGGTGAGATTTTACTCCCTTTTACTGTATGATCCACATTGCTGCCGAACTGTGGTGTTTCACAACTCAACTTGAAGGACATGCATATATTCTTGCACATTAAATACTATACATGTTCAAAACCCAGAGTTTTTAACACTTGCAATTTTAAAACAGACTAAGGCAGTAATAAACTTCATTGTTTTGTAAATTGCTTTAAACATCAACTAAAATTTGGTTTAAAAAAAAAAAGGAACAAGTAATCCATTTTACAAACATATTCTGTGAATGTGCATTCATAATAACCAAACTTGCAATGCTTATTTTCTGCTGTCTACTGATGTGAAGTTTTTCCTACATTAATAAACTTTTTTTTTCTTTTTCATTTTTGCCTTGTATAAAAAATGTTCATTATTTTCAGGTCCTTTTGATTGCACTGTAAGCATTGAAAACTCAAGTTAATGCCCCACAACTTAAGCTTCTTTGAAAACATCCAGAATGGAGTACGGTTCTCTAAAGGGCACTGAATAGAATCACTAATTTTCTTCTTGCTTTTGCAGATTATGGCACTATCAAGAAAGTGCTTGCCCCAATGAACCAAACATCCAGCAGCTGCCTGCTCGAGGAAATTGAACTCTTGCCAGCGAGTCAGAGAGAACCCATCAGGAGTCTCCAGATCCTGCACAGCCAGAGCGTTCTGTTTGTGGGCCTGCAAGAGCACGTAGTTAAGGTGCCCCTGAAGAGATGTCTCTTCTACAAAACATACAGGTATAGAGGATAGCTGAGCTTTCTTGGAGAAAAATGTGCTTTGCAGCAAAAGCGGGAAGGCAAAGTAGTTGCAGATTATTTACTACTCTGCAGCCATGCCTCTCTATGTACACTGCTCATCGAAACAGCCTCTGAGGACTTCTCTTAGTAAACTAGCTTACTAGCACAGGGTGAGACTCTCAAGAAATATTGGTATTTAAATGCAATCATACAGACTTTGAATTGCACAAATGAAACAGCAGGAAATAGTTTATATTGCAAATAAATATCTGATAACGTGCAACATTGCTACTGGTGTAATATATTTAAAGCCTAAAATTAACAGATAAATTTAGGATATTTTCAGGTGATCAGATTCTGTTGTAGAAATCTGGATGGACTAGGAGAAGGGGAAATTATGTACAAGCCCTTTTCATTTATGCTATCTCTTATACGGAAGCACTGAGTTATCTTTGCTTTAAAAAAGTCAGTTGTTCCCAATTCTTTTCTGCTAAAATAGAAGTGATAGGAGATTCAAAGCCCCATTTGAAAGTCATGCAAAACTAAATTTAAGGAAAAGTGTAGACCAGTCTCTACATCAAACTACTGGCTGATTTTGTATCTATTACAGGTACAAGGTTCAGTTTTCTTTTTTGTAGCTAGTTGAAACAGGATATTTGGTGGTACCATAGCCCTTTTTGGTTTGGTTAATGATTTGGTTATGTGAAGGACATCATAGGTGCTTGTGTGTGTGTGTATGTATACATGTGCATGTCTGTATATCAGAAGGGAAAAAGTTTAATGACATTCTTGTGCTTCTCTCTTCCCTTCTCCCAGTGAGATGGCCATTCTGGTTGTGCAAGATGTTGAATGTGTTTTCTTGAATACATCTGTTTATGAATACAGATGTATTTTGCAGGACTGGTTGTTATCCCTTATCTTCTTAGGGTCTATGCACATGATAGGAATGATAAAATCAAAGATCTCGATAGCTCGGTGTGCTGTATTAGCAACAAGCCTGCGTTCCACTTGAAGCAACTCCAGGCCGCATCCAAATCCAGCACACCTCAATGCATATGGTATTAATGAGGTATAAAACTCCGAGCATTCAGGCCTGTACCAAAGCACTGAGAGAAGGAAGAAGCGGTGCTGTTCCCATTTTACTGAACGAAAGAGCAAGTCCCATCTTGCTCCATTGATAATTTATTCCTCTGCCTAGAGGAATATGAATTGCTATCTTCCATCAACCAGACTTACTCAAAGGAGTTAAATTATTCCTCATGAGGATTCTCACTCATACCTCCTGTAGTTGTATCATTTTGCTTGGAATAACTAAGTGTTCACTGCACCAAAAGGATTGTAAATAGAAGTTCACCAACTCACTCTTCCTCTCTTTCCATTTTGTGAGGAAGGAGAAAATTTTGGCCTGTAGTCTAGATGAAATATGGCACCTCCTCATACATCCATCATTAGGAACTGAGATACTTCAGATAACCCTTCAGATAACTCTTCATCTTTCTCCTGCCACTTTTGGCTTGATTAGGCTGCCTTTGACTTGATCTGGCTCATCGTGCTGGATTTGGAGGATGTTTGGTTCTGTACATGCGGAGAGAATGTAGGTACTTTACTTGGAGCTGTGAATTTGAGTAGACGATAAAAACCTAACCTGAAACTTAGGCATTGCATTACTCATTCTTGTTATTGCTTACCAACTGCTACTTCTATACTATAGCAAATGGTAATTAGAGGAAAATCTTATCTAGGGAAAAAGATTGATAGACTAAGATACCAATACTCCAAGTTACCTTGGAGCATTATGATTCTTTGGTTTTGATTATTTTAATTTTATCTATTCACATTTATCATGCTTTGGACTGTACAGCTACACCAAGGCTATATACTGAACTTCCATCAATAAAACTGGAGCTTCTTCCACAGATCAAGGGCAATATGTAGTTTTTAATATCTGCTTCGTATAATTTTTGAGAAATAGAGCATGCTTGTATATAAATAACAGCCTTAAAAAAGCCAAAAATCTGAAGAAGTACTAGCTCATCTGTTTTTCTATGTCAGTGACAGAGGGCTCAGAGTCTAATCTTTTCTAATCTTTTTGTTTAGCTTTATTGCAAAAGTTTCAGATTGTGTGTCTTCCTCAGAATGTGATTTTGGTCCTACTGTTAGGTAGACTATTCCACAATCTAATATCTCAATGTCAAGATAACTTTCTTGATTGTCTATTTTTTTCTTCCTGTGCCAAATTCTAAAGCACATCGTTATCATCTTTATTAGAAGTTTATTGTGTCCCCTTAATTGTCACTCTAATATGCTATACTGTCAGGTCACTAATATTTCCTTATAAGTCTATTTCTCCAGTACTTTTTTAACTGGGATAGGTATTCTGGTTGATAACCAGCCTGTGATGAACATTCTCTGTGATTTAAGTCCTGTTTTACCAGCATCAGCTCAGCTCTTCATAATCCCTTTTTTCCTTTTGTAGGCATTTGCTCCTGCAGTCACTGTTATCAAAGGCAGTTGAAAATATTATTTTACATTTGAAAAGGAATTCAATTTTTTTTCTACTGCTCTAAGTACAGTTCATTGTATCTTTTAATACTGGGACAGCAGTGAATATCACAAGCGGAGACCATTATCCTGCCTTCGGTTAGGGTTGTTGCCCTTATGCCGCAATGTTTATTTTCACTGTTTATGAATTGCCATTTCTTACTTATTTAGGCTGGCAATCTGCATGGAGGTGTCTCCATCAGAGCTCTGACCATGGCTGAGTATTTTGAAAGTCCTGCTGCTATCTTCAAGAATCAGTTAGGAGGGGGGGAAAAAAAAAAAAAAAAAAGTTTGTCTTATGTGAATTATTGCAAACAGTTGACCAGAAAGCTTTTTGTGCAACAAAAAGGCACTCTGACATCAGCATATTAGTTGCCCTACTATGGCTATCCTTACAGAAAATGTTTCTGATTTGACCAGACTGTTATTACCTTGGGTATATTGCTTTTCACCCATGCTTATCATAATTTTACAAAAGACCAACAACACTATTTGCTGGATAAACTGTTCTCACTACAAATTCTCCAGCTCCCTGTACTTCAGAGTTGGGTAGACCGAGCATAAAGTATAGCTGACTTTTGTACTGCTAATTAACCATAATTGAACATAATAAAATAATTATCACAAACTATTAAAATCTCTAAAACTGCAGTTCTTACTATTGGCTTTCAGGACTTTATGTATGTAATAAGGAGCAAAACGTAAGGGATAAGGACTGAGTACTCTAAAATAAAAGAACTAGTCATCTCTCTTTTATTGGCAGCTGTAGCAAAATTCAGCAAATTTATTGAGGTTGTAATTTGCACTGGATTTTTTCAGTGTATCGGTAGTAGGCATAAGGGCAATGAAAGTTTATGCATACGTGTTCCTTAATCTTCTCAAGCAAGTCATCAGGAATTGAAAACAATGACGTCTTGGATGTGTAAAAGAAAAAAAAAAGATGTTTTTACATTATATATTTAAAATATTACTGGGTAATAAAACTATGCAGTAAATAACAATTGGAAGTCTTCTTCATTCAGAAATTTCACTGGAAATTGAGCCAATCCAAGCTATATAGATTAGAGGCTGAACTGTATTTTGTGTTTCTTCTCTGAAAACCAAGGTATTTGCAGAAAGCGTCTTTGTCTTTCTGCTCCATGACATCCATCAAAGATAAACTGGGTATTCCCATTTTGTTGGACTGCAAAACTCTTTTCTATGGTCAAATATTTGTGTAATGTCTGCGTGCATGCATTTTATTGCAGTAATTTTGATAAAGAGCTAGGAATTTACAGCCTGTCCACAGTATGTTTAAGGCAATATTTTAAGGGGGCAAAGGAAAATGTCTTTTCCTTTAATTTGCAAAGTCTTAAGAAAAACAGATTTTATGGGTGGTTATTATTTTAGAAGTGACCTAAAGATATAAAAATTTAAAACAGACTTGTGGTTTTCCCAAGTTCTGATTTCTTTACTTTAAACAATACCAAAAGTTGAGGTTTAAGTTTAGGGAATTTTAAGTCCGATGTTGCTACTCATATGTTTTTATTGCAAATCGATTAACATGCTTAAGACAACCCATTTTCCAAGAGATCATTTCACCAATTGTCTGATACTCGGTGAGTATTTTCTATGAAGAGATAAGTTAAAGGGATTGAAAAATATGAGCAAGTTTGGAGGATTTTTATTTTAATAATTTAAGATGCCCTGTACAGGATTGCTACCCAAATAGGCCAGCTCATACACTACCTTTTAGTGCTCTGCATTGCACATCAGTTGTTTTCTCATGAGAATTATTTGTAGCTCTTGATCTTTTTGTGGAGATTTTCTTTTTGTTGAGAGTCTATATGGACCTGGATGTCTGAGAGTGAAAGTATTCTTGCTGTGACTATGTGAACTGCAGCCACGTTTCCAAGAAGTGATTTTAGATCTGAAGGAGTTGTTTCTGTGAATGTTTTCAGTCTTGGAAAACCTGTGGAACTTAATGAGGATATTGTTCCCTGCCTCATCCTATTTAATTTCAAAATATTTTTTGTGGTAGAAATGCTTCTATAGTTATTACAGTTTAAAACTAACATTGAAAGGTAAATTTGACCATATTTCTTTCTTGACCTTATGGCAAATGCTGAGCTTGTTTGTTTGTTTTGGCTTAGGGTTTTTTTCATTATGTATAACTCATAGTTTACATATCTAAATAGAGAGATAAATGCATTTAATACACACATATGCACACACCCTTAGTATATACATCTCTCAATATAGGGTCATATTTATTATTAAAGATGCATAGAAATAAATTTTCAAAACAAGCCTTTAATTTTCTCACAGGAACTTGTAGGAGAATCCCCAAATCTCTTGTTCTGGGATAGCCTTGTAATGTAGGTAACTCAGAGTTTCAGAGCCTGTTTGTCAGCCATGGATTTGCTCCTGGCATTCCCTGTCTCCTACCTCCTAATAAGAGGTTTGGAAACTGTGTCTTCACTGATCGACCATGGATGCGAACCTGGGATCCCTCAGGTCTTATGTCTTTCCAATGAATGACAAGCCTCCATTCTCTTGTAGACACAGCTTTCTGAAAGTTGGCTTTCAAATTTGTTCCCAGGATCATGGTAGAGCTACTTGCAAGCATCCATATTCGAAGGGCTGTGAGTTATAAACCCTTCACTAAATAAATAATACATAAATCCCTGGCTCTGGCTTTGAAAGGAGCAGCTTGTAGATTTAAGGCTCTTGTTGTCACTGTATGCTGCTACACTGAATCGTACCTAGATCTATTCCAATTGTCTTAAAGGAATGGAAGTAGGAGGAAGCAGTAGCAGTCCCACACAGAGTAGCTGAGATGATTAAAAGCTTTGATTTTTCTTAACATTACAGGGAAAAGTTGGGCAAGACCCTGAATATTTCATATGCATCGCAGTTTGAGCCTATCGGACCCTGTAAATTGTATATCTACAATTATATTCTTTGACATCAGTCAGCTCTCTCTGTAGATCCCCCTTCTTCATTGCATATATATGTGCTAAACCAGTAATAATGAATACACTGACAGATACCTGTTTATAGATGTCTAATATCAGATTTGTTTATCCATTTGGACATGAATGGCACGATGTTTTTGGAACTTAAGGCAGTCTTTTATCTTTATATTCCAGTGAGGAATCTGGTTTATGTGAAGTAAGATGGAGACCTCAGTTTAGTTCCTAATAAACAAACTGTGTGGATTACAGTGGACAGTAATTGGAACTGGGTAGGCATAGCTAGCTCAGTAGATACACTGCTCTTGCCAGCCTGCTTTAGTGTAACTTACAGCTCCATTCCTAGTCAGTAAAAATATAGTGTTTAAATGTTGCATGATTGTCGGGAAACATGCTGAATCTTCACAACCAAATCAATGCACTGCAGAAGACATACTTGATAATTTACTTTTGATAACAAATAGTAATTGATGACATAGAAGAAAACTGGAATCAAGCGGTAGAAGCCAAACCGTGTAGAATAGTTCTCCAGAGAGAACCTGCTCTCTACACTACTAGCATAAGTTGCATCTAGAGTTTTAGGATAAACCAATTCACCTTTATTAAGTCATGTCTAGTGTTAGGGATATTGTTTGGCACTTACTGGGAGTAGCAAACAATACATTCATTTTTATATCTGATGAAATGGAAATTTAAGGCAGATAGGATAGCTAATATAATCTAGCTATAAGATAAGATAGCTAATATACTATCCATTTATGCCAGTTACTCTGTCCCTATTGGAAAGGGTCTTTCTGTCAACTAAGAGATCTAATCATAATTTTAAAAATTATGTAATGTTCTAACAGTAATATCTAAAATGATTTTAATTTAGACAGGGTTTTATGAAGGAGAAGGGGATAAAGATAACTAGTATCTAATTTTCAAGTAAACTTTTAAGCAGATATAGCCTCTATTGTCCTTGTTACTTAAAAGCAAGAAGATATATATATATATATATATGTATATATATATATATACACACTTTTCAGAGCTATTTGTGTTCTGAGTGATTGAAAGCACATGAATAAGAAAACCCTCTGAGTTGTGAGGAAGGAGAACAGAAAGGGAGCACTGTGCCAAGGCCTGGGGACATGGCAGAAGGAAATAGCTCTTGTTTGAGGATAATGCCTATGCCAGGCTCTGCCTCACTGCATGAATGCATCTAGCATCATGAATTGAACAGGCAGAGAGAGAGGCCAGATGAGAAACTGTGTGATTAACCTGTTGAAGCATATAATTTCAAAAAATATAGTTTTTTTACAGTATGAGACTTAGATATCATAATGTCTGGGACAATTGCTTAGAATGTAACTTAAAAAAAAGTGACCACATGAAAGGAGTATCTCTCATAGAAAATTTCCTGGCACTTTGGTTTGAAGAGTTAACCTGTTTACAGGATTAATTTATAGATTGTTTTGGGAAACGCCCCCTCTATCCCAAATTTCTTTTGAAGAACCTATGTTCCTTTACCAGGAATCCTTTACCTGGAGCAGAAAATGTATGGTTTTTGAATTGCTGTAGTTCTATAGCAATTAAGTTCTGTGACTGTAGTTCTGCAACAGTTAAGTACAATATTAAGTTTTGACTACGTATCCTTCATGCAGGTGGGTATTCAGTTTTGCGCTTGAAAGAAATCCTAGCTTTGTATAGGCATTCAGATTCATTTTTCTCTATTTACTCCTTTGTCATTTCATCCAGCTACATCATTGGAGAGATCACTTTCACTGTAGGCTTTAAATCTATGAAATACGAAGAGAAACCATGTGGTTTCTGAGAGATCATGGGGTCTGTATGGACAAGGGTAAATGTTCATGTTGTGTGACTGGTTTTCATTCACAGTGCATGCATTGGATCCCAAGATCCTTATTGTGGCTGGGACATGGTGATGAAGAAATGTACAACACTGGAAGAAAGTCTGAGCATGAGTCAGTGGGAGCAAAGCATTACTGTGTGTCCAGTAAGTCCAAAAATCCTTCCTTTACCTTTTAAGATTTGTGATTCCATGTATATCTCAAAAACAAAATAGTCTAAGATTGTCAAGCTGAGAAAGATTTTTTTTTTCTAAGCCTCAGGCCTTCCCATCAGATTTGAACCAAGAGTTTAGTTTCTTATCAAACTGCTTTATCATATGATCAAATTATTTACAGATCTTTCAAAAGGTAGTTGCTTTTCCACTGCAACATCTGTATGTTGCAGTGAACATCTTCACAAAGATTTGAAAAGTTGGCACATTTTTCCTTTGTACTTTAAAGGTGCAGTTGCTGGAAGATCTTTCCTTTAAAGACCGTAACAATAGCTATTAGCAATATGTCTTACTAAGATAAAAAAGCTATATAAGTATTCCAAAGTGCAAAAATTAGATAAATTGTATTGGAATACAATTCCCTCAAATAATGACACAAGTGATAGTTGCAGCAAGTATGAGTGTTAATATTTACAGTTGCTAATCAATTCTATTTTTTAAAAAAATGAATATAAATTTAATATGAAATAAATAACAACAAAGTTGATTTTATACCCCTTCTTTTCAATGTGGTTCCAGTGTTCTTTTAACAGTGATTCTATTCCCTCCCTTCTATGAGCAGGAAAGGGGGTAAGAATTTTCCTTCTGCTTCCAAACTCTACCTGTTGTAACCTTATGCTATTTTGTCTTTTTACAATTTCTACAATTTTTACAAACCTTTACAATTCAATTCTTCATCAGTAACAAGGGCTTCCTAGACTTGTCCCCACATGCTACTGGAACACACATATGTAGGAATTTATACTAATACGACATCCATGGCCTATTCTTCATGTGTTTAACAAGCTCATCCTTAGTTCATCTCAAACTTACTGACATTTATCTCTATTAAGATGTGCTTGTTTAGTGAATTAGAGATTTGCAGGATTCGTGTGGAACACTTCTAACTCTTGCTTGTGATCTCTACATGTGTTGCAGCAATCTGATGGATACAGATCACTGCACTGATTCTGAAGTCCTTGAGAACTAGCTCCTAAGTTCTAATTGTCAGCACTTGACAATATTAATCATTCAAACAAAATCTTGTCCTGTTCTCTACATCCATGCTCTGACATAGTGGCTTAATAAAAAAGGCTTTCACTGGGTTCATCTGTATTATCACTTTAGTTCAAAATCAGGGGCAGATTTGGGGATAAATAGCTCGATTTTTGCTATTTACTGATCTTGGCTCACATGGAAAGCCATCTTTGAAGTATGTAAGCTGCTTTACTTTCATGTTAAATTAAAATAAAAATGTGCTCCAACTACTTACAGGCATGGTCCATGCCTGGACCTACTGGTCCATGGCCAGAGGGAGTCCATAGGAAACCCCACAAAATGTGGATGGTATATGCAGTATGCATGTTCAGCACCAACTGTTTTACTTGCTAGACATAACGGTTTATGTCCATGCCACTTGTTAATATAGATATAGCCACTGTCTCGCAGAAAGCCTGGATTCAGTCACTAGTGACAACAAGTCCATCGTTGTCAAGTAACTAGATGCACCATACATTGGCTTCCAAGTGTGAAGCATATCATATCTCCCTGCAGTAATCCCACAGAATAAATGTGGTTACGTGGACAGTTTGCTCATGGTGTAGCGGGAATACTATGTTGGGAAGAATTACTGCAATGAGTAGGTTTGTTATTTGCATGGGCAGTCTGCCTATTGCTTAGTCTATGAATTCTGGCATTAGCTCTTACTTTCTTTAGTGATCAGAAAAGAGGAAGGATTCATGCTTTAAGAAACAACCTTTAATTCTGTCCTGTTCAACTGAAAAGCATTTTTTTTAGTGTCAATTTTGTAGGATCTGACAGTGCAGACACAGTAGGGGAACACCAAAGGCTGGATCACAAATCCATCCACGTATCTGAGACTTATTCTGCAGATTAGAGATGAAATGATAAACAAGCCTCAAAAGGAATTACACAAATTGGTAGACTGGAATTACTAAAAAGAAATTTTTAGTATTAATGAACTATCTCTGTAAATTGGAAAGGGTGATTGTGGTACTTTACTCTCTAAAACCTTAAAAGCTTGTTATTGCACAAATTTTCAACTTCATAGAAACTTTGTTTTAAAAATAGCAGTGTATTCTGGTAAATGGCAATAGGTTACAATTTTGCCTAGTAAAGCTTTCAAATATTTGTCTTTATTGCATTTTTCATGCTATATTCACAGGATATACAAGCCAAGATATTGTTTATTCTGTTTTGCGGATGGCTAAGCTATGCACATGCATAGCTGTTACTGTATCTAGCTAAGATACTGTTGAAAGCAAAACTTACCAGGGCATTAGAAAACTTTCTACCATCTATTTTGGTTCCATTCGGTTCCAATGTATTAACTGTGTAAGCTACACTGATCTTTTTAATGTTACAGAAAATTTGTGAGACAAATGCATGAACATGTTTTTTTCTAAAAGCAAATGATTTGAGGCCTTTTTATTCACTACTCTGAGAAAAGAAGAAAAAAACGAGAGTATAACTAGTTGCAATTCTCAAGTGGGTATTTTAGGTATTGTTTTGCTTGGTATGAGTACACCAATTCTGTGCACAGTAATAAGTGCTGTAGTACACATAGCTGTTTTGAACTTCATCCATTTGGCCAGAGAAGAGCTTTACAGGAGTTGGGGGAATCAGACAAACCTGCCATCAGTATGTGTTTCCTAGCGCATGCTTTTATGCGGTTTTGATGAATAACTTCCCTGTCATTTGATGTAAATTACAGTAACCATAGGCAACTGTAGGTTTAGTTTCTAATTGTAGCTGTGATGACAAAGATGCTTTGATACAGCACAGAAAAGAAAGCATTACAGATATTTTTTCACACTTAATGACATTAATTGGGCTGGAGAAATATCATTACTGGTCTATGGACTATATATATTTTTAAAAACAGCAATGTAAGAGAGAAAGTATGCTTGTCACTTAGACAACACAAAACTCATCTCATGATGAAAAATAAGAGCAGATACTGCATGTGAGCAAAGACTGGTACATTATTTTCAATCAACAGGTGTCAGAACTCTAAAATGATGAATTATTCTTATGTCACCTGTAAGTGAATAGAATACAAACCTATCTTTTCCTTGGAGTAGCAGTATTTGTGAAGGATAAATCATGAGAAAAGTAATTGATAATGAAATTATAGAACCTTTACCAAAGTGAAAAGAATCAGGCAACATGCAGTAAGGCACTGGAAATGTGTCAGTGTTGTGATTGATTTGGTTTTTATATCTTCAAATTATTAGTGAAACATGTATTTCCCACCATGAATAAATGAAGAGATACTAAAAATAGCCAAGGGAGACATCATTGACACCATTTCATTTAATTCATAACAATTTTGCAATTGTAGCCACTAGTGGAGTATGTGCTACATTGTTCTTACACATTTGGTAAGATATGAAGGAATACAACACATATGTATTTATTCTTAATTTAAGAATAACTGTAGATACTATTTAGCTGTCTCTTATTAGTTCTGTTGTGTTGACTGAAGAATAAAATGTGATGACTAAACCTGGCAAGTCTGTTAACATTTAAGTGGAAAAATGACCATCTTTTCCATTTATAAGGATAACCAGAGGTAAACACCTGGTAAAAATAAATACAACTAAATTAATATTACAAGAGCCAAGAGAGCTGAATTCCTATGTCCACCTCCAGTTTCTTTAAAGGTTCCAGTAGCAGGGAAGACTGATGGAACTGGAGTTAGGACGTTTTATTTAACTGGACAGTTAAATAAAATCCATCAAATATATCAGTGAAAAAAATTGCATTAACATGTGTTATGAATGATGGTAACTTTGATACTATGATCATGATGGTAACTTTTAAGGATGTTTTTAGAACACATGCATATAATGACCTAAAATACTTATTGATAGTCATACTTAAAAATAGATTTCATTCCTTTGAAATGATTTTAAAATATGTATTTCAAAAAAAGATTGTAAAAAAAGAAATGCTTATCCTGAAGCTTTGAGATTGATTCAAGCCACTTCCTTACCTTGAATATTTTCCCCTACTGTCTCTCCTTTTTGGCCTAGATCGAGGTTTCCATAAGCATTCTTGCACATGCTTATTAATCCTAATCACAGGAAAGTTTGAGGAAATATGGAATACTGTTATTAGAAGATAACTCAGAAAGTGAAACTAAACAGCTCTGTGGAATTACTGTAGGAAAGCATGGTTATCAGAGGTATCAATTAGTTACAATTATTTTCCTGGCTACGGGAGAGGCTTGCAGTGGCCCATATCAATTGGAGGTTTGGGGTGGGTGCTGGGGCTCATGCAGCTGCAGAAGTTGCAGCGAGGCGAGTTTGCTGTGTGGGAGGCAAGAAAAAGCAAAGAGAAACCTACCAGGCTTCAGAATAAGCTTTTCTGCTCTGTTTGTTCCTAGACCAGGAATTTGACCGTGGACGGGAGTTTCGGGACATGGTCACAATGGAAACCTTGCACCCACACGGATGGTGCCAGCATTGGCTCCTGCCTCTGCAGGACTCGTCTGTGTGACAGCCCAGCTCCTCAGTGTGGAGGCTGGCTGTGTGAAGGACCGACCATGGAAATTGCCAACTGCTCCAGGTACACAAAGCAATTTCACAATAGTGATACATCAAGATTAATGACATTTAAACTCATGGTTGCTATTGGAATAATCTTTCATCTTCTTTATTATTAAATCTAGTTAGTTTTCAAATTTTAAAAACAAGTTTATTTCAAAATCACACAAGACATTATTTTAACTTTTGCTTTTATGATGAAACTTCAAGAATTCATTATGATTGGATTTTGATCTTCTCGATTTTCTATTTGTTCTGTTTTATCATCAATACAAAAACTGCACACTAGCCATTGGAAAGTTCTGGACATTGCTGAAGTTCTTTTTTTTTTTTTTTGTGGAGTGTGAAATTCCTTTTTAAACTTTTCTACTGGAAATATCCTATTGAAATTGTAATCTAATACATCTTGACTCTACTTCTCTTGAAACTTTTCTTCCCTTTTCTAATCATTTTCCTTTCAGAAAAGGGAGCAAAACGTGACATTTTAATCTCCCTAGTAGTAAAAATAACTGCAAATAATAAATTAAATACATAATTTGAAGTTATCTTCATAACTTTGATACAGGAATTTGAAGATCAGATCTACCCAGAATAGACTGACTGAAAGATACTCAATAGCTTCATATCTTTGGACACTGTATTTTACTCATTATGTAATGGGGTCTGTCTAGCAGGTGCAGGGGATATGGAAGGATGAGAGCACCTATAATTTAGCTCAATATTCTTTAAGAAATGGAACATCATGCAGAATAAATTATTTCTACAGAAATATTAATGGGCCGGGTTCTGTTGCCAGTCACACCTAATCAGCCATTCGCTATGTATAACAGATGACAGAGCCTGAGCTTTTTGTTCTACCAGAAATGGAGGCTGGACGCCGTGGACTTCTTGGTCCCCTTGTAGTACCACTTGTGGAATAGGCTTTCAAGTTCGCCAGCGCTCCTGCAGCAACCCAACCCCTCGACACGGAGGACGTGTCTGCGTGGGGCAGAATCGCGAGGAAAGGTGAGCTCGCTGTTCCCTATCATTTGCTTTAACTTCTGCTGCTCAGCTATGTTCAGCACTGTGCTAAAGCAATCCTCTTTGCTGCCCCTTGAGACCCTGAAAGCTGATTCTCCTGGAAAATTGATTGCAGGGTGTCTTGAACTGCATCTTGCCCAGCCTCAAGACCTGGAATTCAGAGCAAAATATAGTAAGGTCACAACACTGTGTTACTGATACTGCGAGTGAATTGAGCCTATGTACAACATGTTGGGAAGTTTCAGGGGCTTTGTCTTATATTAAATCACAAAATTACAGACTGGACTCAAAAATGTTTTAGTAAGGTTTCAGGAAAACTTAAATTGTTTGTGTGTGTGTATATATATATATATATATATATATATATGTTTATACATACATATGTATTTATACTACATATAAAAATATGCGTATTTATATACACACACACACACACATTTTTTATATATATGTATATATACATACATATATATATATAGATACCCCTCAAAAGATCAAGTCAGGCATCTAACTCAGGATTTGTTTTCACAGTCTGCTGCTTTGCATAGGACTGGGCATTTTGTCCCTAGCTGAGAATGTAAAGCTTGAGTCTCTGATTCCATTAGCCATATATCCTAAAGTTTCTAATTTATGTTCAAGTTATTTGAACATAACGTATTTATGTTTCAAGTTATGTGCTGTGAATTATAACAGCAATTAAACATTTCTTTAAAGCAAATTAATATCTATTCAGGCAGACTATAATTCTTATATGTATTATCTTGTTTCCTGAGGCTTACCAGAAAGTTTGCAAGCAGAAGATTGTGGTTAGTGTTAGCGTTTGGAGTACTGTAGTTATTGTTCCAAGAGATACGTGAGGAGAAGTTTGCTCTCAGTGTGCACTTGTAGCTTACTTCAGTGTTTCCCTAAAATGTTTTCACATAAGCAAAGAAGGAATGATTAACATCATATATTGCAGGCAGATAAAAGCAAGATCCAGGAACCTTTATGATGAGATTGTGGGGGATTTCCTTATTATATTAGCCCTACCATTTTGTCAGATAAAGAGATCCCAACAAAGAGAGGCTGCATCACATATTTATGTACTAACAGAAGATCAAGGACTGGATCCTGTCTTTCCAACTCCAAGTGTAAAGCATCAGTATGGCAGCGCATGTGAAAACTTCTTACTGTTTCAGAGCCATGATTATATACAGTGATTTCATCACGGAGGGGAGCATTTTGTTTTTCTGTAAATCGCTTTCTGAAAATAGGTTGTTCAACAAAAAAGCTGTCACTACCAAGTGTAGAATTACTAGATTTACATATTTCTCCCCATCATGAATAAGTTACTGATATCTTTGAAGTGATAGGTCAGTCCAGGGCAAGACACAGTAAGAGAGAGTGTAAAAGAAGAGACTTGTGTTTGAGTAGCCATTTTGGTGCTGCAGTAGGAATGTTAGTAATTATTGTTTATCTTAATTTTAACATGAAAAAGGGCCAATAAGGAGATTCAGAGAGATGCAGAAAACAAAAATGCTTAGGTGATTGTAAGAGCAAAAATATCTGCTATTAAGAAAATGGATGCACTAAAAAAAAAAAAAAGTTATACAATGAGTTGAAACAAAAATAACTTTAAAGGGTTGATTTTTAGTATGTAGTAGTTCTGAAGAAACAGCAGACTTAAGGTTCTGTGCTTTTGTAGCCTGCAAGGAACATGTCCTTTTGCTCCTCATTCGGCTGAGCAGCAGTCTAGGATGGATGTACCTGTGAGCTTATTGCAGAGTACCCTTGGTCTTTCTTAGCTCCTCCACCTGTTTCCTCTCTCCTTGAAGCATTCTCACCTCTAATGGATATTGCATCTCCATATACAGCCACCTCCAACTGAGTAGTTGGCTCACAGCAACCTTCCTACCTTTACTCTGATCTTGTTCAGGTTACTCGTGATATATACTGATACTTTCAAAAGGCTTACTTTCATAATTTAATTCAAGGTGTGCTATGTTAGAAATTTTTGCCCTATCATTTGTAAGGCTGCCCTCCTGGAGGAATGGGGTACCCAGTAGTTATTTCCCAGTGTAAGTATTTGAGTAAATCATTTTGGAGCAGGAAGGAGCAAATAAATAGTGCTAAGGACAAAGCAGTGTAAAATTTAGAAGAGTAAAGATATTTTTCTTGCCTCATAGAGAGTTTTGAGCTATAAGAACAGTGAGTATCAACTTAACTCAAGAACCAGTGAGGTTAACTCTGCAACAAATGGCGACCATGCATTTGAAAACTGGACTCAGTATACGTAGGGTTGCTAAGCAAGTAGTCCATGTGCATAATTCATAAAAATATTTAGATATCAGGTTTTACCTTTCTCCCATACACACAGTACTCTGCCTCCTTCATCCTACCTGTGCAATCATTTTGTTCAGATCTTTCCTTGTCTATGGATTTTCTGCACCTAGAGTATCTGCAAGCAGCTTTTCAGATTTCTCTGAAAATAATGATTGTTCGTAAACAGCTTAACAACTTAGTTAAGCCCGTGTGTGAAATCAATATATGCAGAGTCTTAACAAAAAAATGGGATTACGTGGTTTACACGTTGTGTGCCTGTACTTTATAAAAATACATATTCATGCCAGCCTCTCATATTCTGGTGTGCAAATACAGAAATTGGTTTCTGCAGCCAGCATCGTGCCTAGTTCTGAACAGCTTTGCAGTGCGCATCGGATCCAGGGGAGCTCCGTTGCATCATGCCCTAGGAGGTAAACACAGAAAAGGCAGCTTGGGACTGAAGCAAATCCTCCTACAAATGTGAATGAATATTCAGTTTTACGATTATGTTCATGTATTAAGGGCTATACATGTGACTAGATTATATTTGTTTTTTTCTCATGAAGGCCATATTCCTACAGTGTCTTATGTAGCAAGCAGGTTTGTGCTTGTTTGTTGTTCCCTTGAAATCCATGGCACTAGTTACCAAATTAAAGACATGCAGGCAGATTAAGCTGTTGCATAGTCTTTTGCTAAAGCAGGGAATGGAAAATAGTTGAGAGAGCGCTACCAAAACTGTGATGCAAAGCCAATTTGCTCTGTAGAAACAGGTCAAAAGTGCAGCCCATGTCCTGTGTGTGTTTAGACCTCATATGGAAAGGGAGTAAAACTAGTATTTTAATAAAACTTGTTTATCAGAAGAAATATATATGTTGTGAAACTTAAGATGGAAGACATCTTGATATTCTTTAGGGATTTACTAATTTACATTTTTTCCTGTGGGCGGAATATTCCCTGAAGCTGCTGGAAAAATCTTCAAGTTTTAGTTTAAATAGTTTACAGTATCCTCACTTTATTTCTTTGCTGAGCAAAAATGTTTGTCCAGCCTCTTTCGGTGGAGAGAGGACCCACTAAAGCCACTGATCTCTCTCTCTATTTTGTGCAGAAATGAGGGACATGAGAGCAAGAAGCTCTCGTTTTTAGTGAATGTATTTGTCTTCCATGACATAGGAAGAAAAAGATACAGAGCCAGTCAGGAAAACAAATTGTTTGGAGGTGAGGAGTAACACTTTCAAAACCCTGGAAGATTTCTGTTGTTTCAGTAGTGTCCTCCCAGAAGGAATCTGTTTGAATCATATGTCTAGTTTCAATTTCAGGAATGCAGCATATAGAATGTGCTTTCCATAACTCAACAGCTGGTAACCACTAGTACCTGCTGCAAAGAAAATATATCACAGATATAGGCAAGCAGTAATGGAGGTTTATTTTTCTTAAATACACTCTAGCACAATCCTACATTCAAAATTAATAATTATGTGTTTAAATAAAATAGCATTCCTCCAAAAAAAAATAAAAAAATAATCTTGAGGTACTCAGTGCTGCGTGGCAAGATGGAAATAAACTCATGTATTAATAAAGGATCTGTTCTTCATAGGAACAACAGTTGCATTTGTACTGGAATTGCCTCAGTAAAAATTAAAAACTGCTGTATGAACTACTGGTTATCAACTAGATCTGGATAGAGGATGCTCTCTGTCTCCCCTGTATGACAAGTCATTTATTTAAGGCATTTGAACTTGGATTCCCCATTGCATGGGAAGAGTCGCTGTACCAAACTTGCCTTTTTCTAGGCTGTTCTCTCTTCTGACCTAAGCACAGTCAGAGAAGGGATTAGGGGAGAGGGCACTCGTTTCACAGATCTAAGTTTCTTATGTTGCATGCTTTGCTGAATTACTCTAAACTGTTAGCCCTGTGGGTCCTGAGAACAAATCTGAAAGGGGGAGAGAGAGCAAAAGAGCAAAAGAGGGTTACTGAGATACTTGAAATGCAGCCAAGAAGAGCATAATAAAACTTGGCTCAGAAACCCTTGCTGTAGCAAAGCTCTCGAAGACCAGTTGCAGGGATGTCTCTAAGTATAAAAGCATACCTGCTATTTTCAGAAGATGGCTAACTGAAGTGAAAATAAGATTGCAGCTTTGGTGTTCCTTTTTTTTTTTTTCCTAAGAAACAGAAACAAACAGACAAACAAAAATCAGCCTTTTTAATTTTTTTTTCTTTTAAATGGAAGCTAAGCATTGAATGGGCCTTTTAGATGTTTTTCAGTTTCCCTTTGCAGCTCCAGCTCTATCTCTAAATAGTCTTGGTTAACAGACTTCTGACATTGCAAACCTTTGAAGTGCTTACTGTGTCAATTGTTATGTTTATTTTCTGTCTCCCACTCAAGTGACAGAGCAGGTGACATGGCACTTTAGCATTAAAAGAGGCACTCTACAGAGAAGTAAAGTGTAATGATTCTCATCTATGTGAGATTTATCACACTTAACTTCAGGTGTCCACAGTGTGAGTGTTTATCTGAGAGTCAGATGTCTGAGCTGTACTGTAGTCTGTAGAAATCTGGTCAATATAGGCAGTGGAGAATAGAGAGTCATTTGTCTTGCTTTACTGTAGATTCCTGCACTTGGTCAAATTAATCATTCTAGTGTACATTGCTTGTATTGATGAAGTCTCCATTGACTGTAATGGGAGATTAGACAACTGTCTCCCATGCAGACACTGACAGGTAAAATTAAATCCTCAGCTACCTTAGACTGATCTGTCTAGACTGCCTTTATAGTCAATGGAGAGAAAATGGTACGATGAGGGTTTGATTTGTGGGACCTGCATTAGGTATCCTACTTGAGGGTGGCATGAATGATGTTTTTAAAAAGACCGTTTCTTTCCATTGACTATTGCTGAGGTTTAGATGACAATTTATAGACATCAACTTTGTAAAAGTCTGGTTTTAGGTGAGATAAGCCCTACTATCCATTATACTCATGTGTCTATGCATCAGTAATTGCCAACTTCACAAAGAAAAAATAGTCTATGCACAGGCCACTACTGTAAATAATTTACTCAAATCATGCACTGAGAAATTTAGAGAAAGCAGATTAGTAAATATTGAGAGGAGTTTCAGTTTACTGGAGAACCACAGAAGAGGTCAATACATGCTTTTGGTAGTTTCTCTAACTGTACAGAACATAAAACCAAATCTTACTCTCTTGTTTATCTCCTACTCAACCTTTTAAATTTCAAGGGAGTTCTCAGGCCTAAAGACAATCTTTGAATCACAGACTTCAACATATGCTATAAACCTTCAACTACATATAAAACACAAAAACCACATCCACAGAATTTGGAACATCAAATATCCTCAGTAATGAAAAATGCTTTCTACAAAAAAAAAAAAAGATTATAGTTACTGTTGTTTAAAATATTAGTAGTTTACACTAGCCTTGTTTCTGTTTGTGTAGGAAATACATTGTTTAAGTTTTCATTGCATGAGAGCACAAAGTGATGGAAACTGGCTAGAAAGGCGAAAGGACAGCAGCCCATGCAAAACCAGGAAATACTGTAATTGATTGATTTCTCTGTTTGGGACAGTCAGAAGTAGTAGGATCAAGAGCTTTCACAAGAGATCAGAACAGCCATTTAGGGTCATCTGTTTTCTGAGCATCTGTCGTGACTTTAATTTATCTTGAATAAAAACTTAGTCTTTTTAAGATACCTAGTCAGAGCTTCTGATGACCTATATCTTTTATACCTGTGGAGAAGGCCTTTACCAAGCAGCATATGATATACTTAGTATTACTAAATGACAAGCTCGAAAAAATGAGGAGTTTGGGGTTCTTTCAAAACAAAATGAGAAAATTCACTAGAAGTTGGGACCATTCCAACTACCTGAACATATCATTAGAACAACAGCTTGATAGTTTTTTTTAAAAAACCCTAAATCTAAGTAAAAATGCTTTTTAGGAGATACCATCATTAAGTACTATCAAAATAATTCACTTTTTTATATCGAGAGTCACTGTTTTAGCTTTATTTTAGGCATAAATTTGGAGGTACTGCAGAAGGCAAAGAAGCCATTTCCACTAAGGAGGAAATAAGTGGATCCTAATCAAGGCTTAGAGATTGAGAGAAGATTGTCTGCATAAATGGTTACCTCATTTAGTTGAGTCAGTCCTCACTCCATATATCTATATCTACACTACCTTTTGCTTATTTGTTTACTGAAGTAGTCGTCAACTTTGCTTATGTGTTCCAAGTGCAACACCGTGTTTATATTGCATAGGTGGTATAAAGGTACTGAATAATCTAAGAAATTTTTTTGTCTCTTCCCAATTACTGGGCCAAAATCATGATCTCTAAGGTTCAAACACTATGCAGTGTGACAGCTGTTAGTACAGGGCTTTAAAAACAGAGAGGGCTCCTTTGTATGAAGTATTTCCATATGTGAACATCTGTCTGAATAGTGCAAAAGAAGGATTTGGGGGGAAGGTATCTTTTCTGGTAGTAATTTTTTTTTCCCCTTCTCACAGGTATTGCAATGAGCACTTGTTGTGCCCTCCCCATGTGTTTTGGACAGGCTGGGGTCCGTGGGAGCGTTGCACGGCGCAGTGCGGCGGAGGGATTCAGGCTCGGCGCAGGACGTGTGAAAACGGTCCCGACTGTCCTGGCTGTAGCGTGGTAAGTCATGCTCCGCGTCCCTTATGGCCCATAGGCCCGACTCCTAACGTGAGTTGTCAGAGTCATTTTGCACTGCTCTTATGTGGCTCTGTGTTCTTCAACGGGCAACCCCATCAAAGCCAGAAGAAAGGAGGTGGTTGAAGTGGAGGAAAAGTCTTAGCAAACGTGAGTGAAAATAAAATGTACCTTGGAGTCTTGTTTCATGTTGCAACATCTATGATGGGTTTCCACTGAAAAGGGGAGATCCGTCTCTCATCTCTCCTGATGTCCCACTACGTGCTCATGCTGCATCTGTAGTATCAGAGCCAGTGATTGTGTGCAAGGCAATCCAAATATTTCTTGTTATTATTATATTTTGAAAACTGTTGCTTTAATGGTTTCAATAAAATTTAGTTTTAGAGCACAGGCTTGTCCTGCCTAATACTGTGTACCAAGGAAAAAAAAAAACAAACAAACCAAAAGTAGGTAGAAACCAACAAAAAACCCCACCGTTCTTCCAAAACAAAGAACTTGGGTAGGGAGTCTGTATTTTGCTTAGCAAGTTTAAGTGAGTTTGAACCTAAAAGCTGTCTCTCTCGAGTCCGAATTTTTGCAGTCATAGAAGGACTGTGTGGATAAGTCTATCTGAGCAAGAATTCTTTGGATAATAATTACTCTGCTGCCTTCCTTGTGTCTTAGAGTTTGTTGTACTAATATAGAAAAGAAAATCTGAAATATTTTTATGCTTTTTCATAATTTCCAAGTGGGTGAAATAAATAAATAAATATAGGAGGGTAATATCAGAAGGGAAAGGACAGTAACATAAAGCCTGTATATAACTTATTCCTCAGAGGTTCTTCTGCTTCAATACTATTTTTCCTCTTTATTGTTACAGGGCTGTATCCTTCAAAATAATTAAAAAGATGGATTTTTACACTAGTGAATAAAGGAGAAGTTACTGTGCCGTGTTACTACTAGTTTCCTATCTTTACTATGTGTTGTAAGGAAATACTAAACTTTGATTAATATGTAGCAAAAGATGTTTGCTGGATTTAATTTGATTTTAAAGCCTTTTCCACTGAGGATCTTGCAGCAATTGGAGAGCTAATTAATCTCAAGAAAAATTGCAGTGGAAGCGGTAGAGTTCCGCCTTCTCTGTGGGTTATTGAATCTGCCTTGCAGATGTAAAATGTTACAAGCCCAATTGTCACCAAAAAAATCTAAAGACCTATCTGAAAATAGACAGAAGGACTTAAAGCATTTTCTTTTCCAACCTTTAGATGATAGTATTGGTTTTAAAGGAGATTCACCATATCTTTACCTTTAGTAAGGCTGTATTCTGGAAACATTCATAATATGTTCATAATAGCATGAGTTGCCATAGATTTTTTGTCACTGTATAGTTCAAAGGCTGTATAAAATCTGTGTAGTCAAGACTTCTTTCATGAAAGGTGGGAGAGAAAAACAGGAAGATAGAGTACTGGAGAACTATCATTTAAGAGGAAACCATAACTGTTAGGCTTGATTTCATCTTGAAAATAATTTTTGGAGCTGTCAAAAGTGTAGCGTGGACTAGATACTGTCTCTGAAGCCCTTTCAACTCAATGAGTCTTTGTTTTCAAAACATTTTTCCAAAGGGAGGAGTGGAGGAGAAAACAACAGCCAAAAACACTGCTTTTATAAAGCTCGTGAGAGGAAGAATCCTGCTTGTTTGCCAGCAGGATCAGTGTAGCAGATTTTATGCCACAGGAGAATTCACATCTTCTGTTTTCCAATCTAAGACCATATTGTGGGACTGTAGTACAGCCAATTCTAATCTATTCCTGTTCTCATTTTGAAGTTTTTACCATATTCATAGCTGTTATCTGGGTCCACCTAATTACTTCTACTAAGTGTTTTTGACATATCATTTATTTTTCCCCTTTTCAGCTTTGTTGTATTGCTGTTAGTTTGCAGTAGCTCAGCAGGTGGTTACTGCTGTGTTTTGATTTTTTTTTTTTTTTGGTTTTATGCATGTTTCTCATAAGCTCATTCCTTGGATTTATCAGTCCTATAGCAGACATTAAGCAAGTTACTGGAATAATTTTCATCAGGACTGGTTAGAGAGATCCCTGGTATCATTGCAATATTAGTATCTTATAATAATAAAACTCTGGATGAGGAAGATAAATAGCAGTTTTCCAAAGACCAAATGCTTGAGATTATCTGATAAGATCATCACAGTTAAATTTAAAAGCAGACAAACTCTGGCAGTAGAAAGGTTAAGTGGATCGCAAAACAGGTATTACTGTAATGAATTCAGGTGATACATGAGCTAGGTCTGTTGACCGAAGTGATTGGAATGAAAAATATCTTCAGATTTTACAGCATACTCAGATAAGTATTGCATTTGCTTCACAACGTACTTGTTTTCCACTGTGAATGATAATCTTATTTGAATTTGCCTCAGGTATATGTATGTTTATGTATATACATTTTAGAATTATTGCTAGAATAAGAAGTCTAGTTTGAGGTTCAAAGTAGGTGACATTTTACATATTCCATGTTCTCATTTCAGTCATACTAACATATACATTAATTTTATCGATTGCAGTGAAAAGTTGGTAAAAAGATGCATACTTTCCATATGCCTGAAAGTTTTTGCTGTAGAATAAAACAAAGAAGGAATTTTACTTGTTTCTTAAAACTAGTTGTCACTGTTGCATTCATAGCATCTCCCCTGCCCAGATGTTCTGAAAATGTGCTGAAAACAGAACTCTAGCAAGAAAAAATACGTGTATCCCAGAATTGCTGTTACGGCACCAGATGGAAAATATGTCATGAATATTTCTGGTGTTTGTTTTTGCTTTTTTTATTTATTCTTTCATTAAAACTTTAAAGTGAAGTTGAAGACGGAAGGTATTCAAAAGTGCTTTGTCCATCAGAAAGGATACAGTTTGCCTTTAAAATATTCCTGACTCCCAAACCAAATTCCAAGTGCTTAGTCTAGTGAGAAGTGAAGAGTTTTATAATGCTTCTTCTGTGTGTGTGCATGTAGTACATTTTCACAAGCATGAGATACAAAAAAATTATACTTCTTTTATGACATTTGCCTCCTCATTGCTCATTTCCTTCTTCTATCCTTTGTCTCTAATATAGACTCTCTGGATATTAACTGTTTCTTGTATGTTTTAAATGTTTAGCAAAGTAGAGGCGGGCTTTTTTGATGCAATATATACTGTGGCAATTGCATGCAGTGCTAAGTAATTTAACAGAGTGTAAACAAAAACTCAAAATCACAACAAATAATTTCAGAAAACGCTAAGCAACAAATTCGATAATGGTACATGTGGCACTAAAATTAGAAGTTTCAGAGAGTGAGTAAGTTTAGTGAGGTGTCATGCCTATTCAAGTTAGATGTCAAACATAAACTGCTTGAACTGATGTGATCCTGATGATGCTGATGTGAGCTGATATCCAGATGTGAGGCTTTAAGGTAGTCATCAACTATACACCTAGTAATTATTTTGCAGTGTGATTTATTTAATTTTGAAAAAGAAAATCAAATTCAAGTTAAGATGTTGGCTTTCTTGCTCAAAACAAACCAGTGTAAAGAATCGATTGCAAAGATTCATGTCATTTTGAAAGTAATTAAAGTTGAAAAATAAGCATTCAGCTCCTGAAAACTGAAAACCCCAGGTGTTTCTACCAGTCTATTCCTGGACGAAGTTTGTTCTTATCTTCAAGTTAGTATCAGGCAAACAGAATATACCAGACTGGAGTGCCCTCCAAATATACTGGCACTCCAGTAATTTATGTAATGTGTCACAGAGTAGTGACCCAAAAACCCTACAAGCCCCTGGTTAAAACTCAAAGTATGACCATTAATTATAGTGACCTCTAACCACATAAATTAATTTCAGAAGAGATGCCTGTAACTTCTGGCCTAAAATTAGTTAAAGTATACTTTTTATTTTTCATATATTGCCAGTGATGGTGATTCTTCACCACTCCCGGTAAACTTACACTGTAACCTTCAAAGGTGATAAACTGAAGCTTGTTTTGAAACTGAACTTATCTGACTCTGTTGGATTCATGATTGAACAGTAGTTGCGTGTTGTTATGATTTCATCTACTAATTTTAGTAAATTCTTCCATCAGATATTTCATTCTTGTATAAGTATGCAAAAATCTTAATATTTATTTTGTGCCGTTCAAAAATATCTTAGTTCATTGTGCAGCTGCAGTCGAAAAAAAAAGAAAAAAAAGAGAGCCTGAATAAATCATGGTATAGAAAATGACCTCAGAAAAATGATAGTGCTGTTATATAAAGCAGTTGTGATCTCACAGTTCTTAAAGAATACTGCAAGTGGTAGAAATGAGCTAGCAGTCTGGGAAATGTCCCTCAAAGACAAAAATTTGGGATTTTGATAAACCAGAGAAGCCAGGATTACAGTGGATGAAGGACTAATATATAAACAGAGAGGTCTGGAGAGGAAGTATTGGTATTTCTGTTCACTTTTTCTCATAATATACTGAAATTTAAGGAAATATGGAGCCAATTAAATGAACTATTTTTCACATGGGAAGCTGCTAAATAAGGTAACTTGTTGCAAGAAATTGCTGAGACTTGACGGAGTGCAAAAAGCCCACATAACTGGAAGTGTACATGATAACAGGAAAATCTGAATTATAAGAGACAAAATATTTTATTTAAATTTTGGAAGGCATAGTAAATCACATTGTAAAGCTTTAAATTGCCTTCTCAATATTAACAATCATATCAAGACCTACTCACTTCCACCTGACAATAGCCAGAGACAAGGTATGGGGTTACATATCTATCTGATCTAGAATGGCCCTTTATAAGTGGATATTAAATCAACTTATAAGACATTGCCCCCCTCGATCATTAGTTCCTTTTAGATTTAGCCTCCTGTAGTTAAATGCTCCAGGGCAAATGTATTTAATCACTGTTTTTACACAGAGCTGTGCTCACAGAGCTGATTGATAGTTAACACGAAGTAGAGTTTTTGTTTCGGAATTCTTCTTCACTTGGATTTCAAATGGAGCAATAGGTGAAGCCAATGTGTGTCACTGACATTATAGCTTTCCTACTGCAGGAGCTGTTGAAGAGTGTGAGACTGATTTGTTCACTGGGCTAATTGGCAGCAGTTGTTAGCCGTCAGAGTGCAATCAAATAGAACTCTGTACAAATTCATGACATTAGTCATCTGCTGGCCCTTCATGTAGTCTCAGAGCATTATAGTAATTTTTAATTTATTAGGCTATGACAGGGCTTTGTTTTTCAATGAAAATAATGTCGGTTGGCTCTATGCTACCTGGATTGTATGAGGTTGGGTCATCGCTTTAAATATTATCTTTGGAATATTTGTGGATGAAGTCATTAAAAGGATCTCTTTTTTCATTCCTGTTGATTATCTCATCCTCGTCTTTTCTACATTCTGTTTCACATTAGAAGATTTCTGCACTAATACCAGATTAATACACCAAATCAAAGGAATTAGGTCATTTGAGGCCTGACATTCATCTAGAAAAAGCATGATCACAAGCCTTAGGAAAAGGTGAGCATATACTTGGGTTTTCTCTGTATTTTTGTGTGCATTCAGAATGTTGTGACTCTGAGTCCTTTGCAGCTTTCTGAAACATCTTTAGGCCCAAGTATTCCAGTAGATAGTATCATATTCTTTATACATTTCATTTAGAAGCTCATGGGAACACTGAACTCATTTACCTGTATGCACAGTGATTTGTCCTCACAGCTTGAAGGGCACGACATAGTTCTGCAGTCCTCTAACAGGGCACTTTAAGGTATTGAAAACAGCGAGTAAAAGACCATTTAAATGTCAATGCGTGTGAAGACATTATATATAGCACATATCTGCAATGAGGAAGCTTTGATAGTGTGACTGTGTCAACTTCATATGCTGCTGAGATAATATTGGTGTAGATGCACCTTTTATAGGCAAAAAATACTATTTTTACAGCTGAATTTATTTTGTCCCCTTCCCCATCACACAAGCTAGGTGAAAATTTACGGAATTGGCCGATAGACCCACATCTACTCTCTTGGCCTTGCTTGACTTTGAAAGGTATTTTCACAGCACAGAATGTCATGGACAGGAGGAAGTGACCCGATGAAAGTCATGGGCTGTATCTGACTTATGTTACACTGCCTAGAAAACCAAGACCTGTATTCATGTTTCAATCTAAAATCAAGTAAGTTCACTCTAATTAAAGCTTAGAGAGATACAGAGTTAGAAATTTCAAAAAAAAATCAGACAGTTGTTCACAAAACTAGAATTATACTTCTATTCATTCACATAGCAGCACATAACTTCCTTAACAAAAAAAAAAAAAAAAAAAAAAAAAAGCTCTGTATTAAAAATGGTTGATTTATGTGTCCTATCCCTTCTTGAAAAGCCATTCCAGAATCCCCATTCACATATTGAAGCATTTGTGTGAGGCAGCTTGGCAGCATGAATATTTTGTTAAAGAGGCTTTAAAGTATTTAGAAAAGGAATTAATATCGGTGCATATAATCTGCTCCTGCAATGGAGGGCTAAAAGGAATATTAGACATGTACAGAAATCTAGTATCAGCAATTTTGTATGAAAAATAAAAATGATTCATGACACAGAAGGCGAGGAAAAAAAAACAGGATGGATTACAGGGATTAATCCATCAAAAATCTGACTGTAGGACATATAAATGTAATTTTTTAAGAAAGTGAAAACTGCATTCTTTTTTGGAAATCTTTAGCCAGGGAAATGTTTGCACTATTTTGTTTTCAAAATGATTTTTCAAAAAGGTTTACCAGTTAGTGTAAATATTCTAAATATAACTAAAATCTTAAAGCAATGTAACAATATGAGATGCCCTGAATATAAAGTCCAATCTGGCTTTCCTTTATAATCCCAAAATGTCAAGTAAAATTAACTTACATTTCCTTAAATTTCATAGGCAGGATATTTTGTAAGAGCAAACAGTGTTTTAGATACTGAAGTACTTCAAAACGGGCCTCGGCACAGACCTTCTTGGCCACCCTCCCCTGTAAAAACTGACCATTTACTGCTGTCTTCCTATCTCTGAACCAGTTTAGTGTCCATGAAAGGACTTGTTCTCCTCACTTGTGACTGCTAAGTTTCTGCAATAGCCTTTGAGAGATGTTGTCAAATGTCTTTTGGAAATCTGAGTAGACTATATCAACTTACCCCTCTTATTCATATATTTGCTAACTTCTACAGAGACTTTACTAGATTCATAGCTTCCTTTTATTAAAGACATAGTATGTTATGTTCTCCAGTAGATCATATTTATCTATGTGTCCATTAATTTTATGGCTTATTATGTTTTCTACCAACTTGCCCAATTCAGATGTCAGGATCACTGTTAGTTTCACTGAATTTCATGAAGTCTTTGTAAAAGTCAGTGTCACATTTACTACCTTTCAGTGATCAGACAGAAAGGTAATTTTAAGCAGGAGGCTATGGGCCACTGTTATCAGTTTAGTTTTTGTCTACTTACCTGTCTGTGGTCTTATCATTTCTTAAAGGTTCCTTTGTGCCTCTATAATATATTTCACCTATAGACTGTATAGCAATGTCTGATGTTTTTGAAATAGGCTTCAGTTTTAGTTTTTATACTTTTCACAAATTCTTCCTTAAGTTCCTTTCTGGCCTGACTGTGTTTTTTACATTTAATGTGCCAAATTTCCTACTTTCAATTTATTTTTTCATTTGTGCACAGCTTGAGCTTTTTGAAGAGTGACTTCATGCTTTTAATGACCTTAATGACCCTACTGCTTAGCTCTGCTGGTTTCTTTTTGTCCTCCTTCAAATTTCTGTATAGCAAGCGTTTGTTCTACACCTTTAATATGGTGCTCTTGATAAGCCTCACCTCTGCAGCCTTCCACATCTGCTGATTCAGATGCGTCATCAATGATTGTACTCAGCTCCCAGCTATCTTCCCTGCTCATTTGTACTGTAGCGAAGAGGTCAGGGACTAGTCCCTCAACACTTTTCTCTTGAGTAGAGTCAGCAGAGTCACCTCTTAAGAGAGACAACAGCAAAGATTGTTTTTCTCTTGGGGTGGGGGCGGGAAATGCTGGCCTATATATATATTTATATATATATATATATGTTTCATGCTATATTCCTATTTCTTAACCTTGGGCTCTTAAACCGGGATCCTAGTCTTTTTATCAAGAGTGAAAGGTGGATTCCTGAAGGGCGCATTTTGAAACTGTTAAGCTGGTCAATGGATACATTACATTAAAAATAGCCCCAAACTTTTACTCTAATAAGCTTATGGTGGCTGTGTAGGGCTCAGGACCTGTAGTTTTTGAAAAGCCATGCAGAATACTCATCAGCTGATTTCTATAGTTCTTCAGAAGTGTATTATATGGAGTTAAGGGGTCACAAACTAACATATGGAGTGCTGTTAGTGTTTAATGGTCACTGCCTAAACAGGGCCTCCTCTAAAAGTCGCTGAAGTTAATTAAGGCTTCCTCAGATTTCAGTGGGCTCTGGGTCAATCTGACTTCCTTCCAGTCTGTTTTTTGATAAAGATAAGCAGTTACTCATACATGATTCCTAACAATCAAAGGATTGTTTAACATTATCAACAAATATTTTTTTTATGGTTCTGGATTTGGGATGCTTTTGTTTGTAGACTCATTTATTTGTCTTTTTCTTCTTTTGTCTGTTTTGTCTGTTTTCTTCTTTTGTCTGTTTTCTTCTTTTTACAGTTTAAGGAATACAGCCAAAACGTTTTCTACAAATCTGTCTCAATACTGTAAAATTGTCATTAAAGGAGATCCAATAAAATAGATGGCCTATGAAGATTTAAAGCTGCCACGTTGTTTTAGTGCAATGCTCTTAAAGGCAATGGGAGTGGAAACAGTCCCTGCTGAACTCACTTTCTAGCTCTGTAACTGTACAAAATCAAGAAGTTGCTCATTGGAATAAGGAATATTATTAAAAAAACAAAAAGCCTGAAACCCAACAGCTGGAGTACAGATGCCAGAAAACACAGCTTTGATGCTTCACAGATGATTTTGAATACAAAGCTGTTTTAATTGATTCCTTCCCTGCATTTTCCTTGGAAAAAAATTAAGTGCTCTGTGGTTTGTTTGTTGTTTTTTTTAAGTGGTGAAGTAATTATACAAGTTCATAAAGAAAGGCTTTTTCGTAAATAGTTACATACTTATTGGATTTCATTAATTAAAATTAACAAACCATATGTCCATATATTTTTTAGGTGTACAATACAAAATAAGGTTTTTCTGGCTTTAGTGTTGGAAAAGTAGACGAGGAATTGATACAGTTATGCTATTACAGAAAATTCGGGTTTAGCTCTGCAGAACTCACACCATGTCAGATTTTTTGTTGTTGTTCTTTTGCTTTGTTTTGTTTGTTTGTTTGTTTTAAGATCACAAGATCTAATAGGCATCACTAAAATTTTTCAATACAAATATACTAATAGTGGAGTCCTTTCAGATAGAGTTTAAACTAGAAAGAGAAGGTATATAACTGCATATACCTAAGATATATTTTGCATTGTAAATACATATTTATTAAATAAATTTATACATAGAAAGTACATAGTTGAGCATATTTGTAAGGATTTAATGACAACCGAGGAGGACAGCCATGTCAGGAGCAAGTAGCAGGTATCTATGTTCTAGAGATTACCTTAATCCAGGTTTGGGCAGTTTCCTGAAGTAAAGGATAATGAAGAAGGAGACTACAAAACTGAAATGTTTAAATGTCAAGCAGCCTCGATGCTTGACTGAATCTCTGTAATTCATGCTGGGGTCAAGCTCATCTTTGGAGAATGCCCTTTCATCTACAGTGCTGAAAGACACTCTGTTGTAGCAAAGTGGCTTACAGCCAGAATGAATTTACCAGCTTCAGTTAGTGGTGTGATTGTTAGTATTTTTCATGTTTTTACTATTTTTGAACAGCACCAATCATGGCATGAGTTTGAGATTGTTCCATTCATCAAAGATAGCAAAGCATGAACGACCTCTGTGAACTGCTGCCAGTAATACATGCATCTCAGTTGTTATTGACATGTACAGTCCACATGTAATTGAAAGCTTCATGTAACATAGCTTCTAGATGTTATAGTGGCAGTATTCCACATTCACGTGTAGATTATGGAAAGATAGCACTAGAAAACTGAAACAACTATATTAACTAGCTTGTCTAGCAACTATGCTCTTATTTTCAGATTAGGTACCAAGGAGCAATAACTGCAATCCCTGTTGTAGTGAAAGAGCCTCCATTTTCCATCCCTTATTCTGACTAGGACAGAATTAGTGCAAGTTTGAGGATTTAGAATAATGCAATTAACATTGAAAGACTTCAGACTTAGAGGAAAGTATTCTCAACCCATTTGCAATTCTCTGAATTTTTGAAATGGCTTGGAAATTACAAGTATGGAGAACGTGATCCAGTGGGGAGTTGAAAGAGCAATGGTATATGATGCATCTAACCTCTACGAGTGTGCCATACAACTTCATAGTTTATCACTTTGTCACAGTAAAGGTCTTGAACTAAAACAAAAATAACAGCAAAACGTACACACACACACGCAAAACACCTAGAGTTGAAATTAAATTGTTCTAAGACTTTTATTACTGTCCTCTCTTAAGCTTCTCTTCTCTAAATTTTTTAACTTTGCAGACTTTTTTTTTGTTTGTAAAGTCGTGACATGCTAGTTCTTCACAAAGTCACAAATAAGGAAAATAATCTTAACTTTTTTAAAAAAAAACATAAAGAGGAAGAGAGAAAGCCTTTTTCCTTTTATCCCTGCACAGGTTTTTCAGAGGACCAGTTTGTACAGGGAAGCAGTGGAGTAGAACCTCACCCATCTCTTTTGGTGTCCTAAGAGGAGATGGGTGGATGCATGCAGTTGAGGGAGCAACTCCACCTGGTTTAGACCTCACTCTTTTTTCTTATGATTTACGACACCCTCCTTGACACAGAGATGATGGATTCCCTTTCTGTCACTTTTCTTGACTCCAGAGCACTGAAATGATATGCTAGGGATAAAAAGTCCAGCTTTGGGTCTCTTACCAAAATGAAAACGGAGGCTGGAAGCTGTGGAAAACAAATGAAGATGTTAAATGTTAGTCTCTGTCTTCATCACTTCACTTCCTAGACTTTTAAGAAAATATCCAAATATTCAGAAAGAATCTGCTTGTTTTGAGCAGCTCAACTCTTTCTTGTCCTGTATCTTCATTTTTAAGAAACTTCCACCTTATTCCTATCTGCATCTTCCTTGGTAGATGAACGTAATCACAGCATCTATGCTCTGAGCAAAAGCTGGTGGGGGGGTGTCAGGATGTTTGTAGATCTGTGCTAATATCACACCCCAGTCAGGTCAGCTTAGATGTGGAGAACAGTTCGATGACAGTGATCGTGAAAGCCATTAAAAGGTTAGGATAATAATTGCCAAAATGTGCTATTGGTTCTTTCAGTTCTAGGCTACCTGTAAGTCTACTTAACTGTCGGCAATTTAGATGCATTATATCACCAGGGAACACTGATGTGAGCATTTGTACTTTTCCTTCGGTCTTAAATTTTTATTTTTCAAATACAAACAACCTTTCCTGTAATTGGAATGTTTACAGAAAGCAGGTAATTTAGTTATTTGTCCATTTATGTTTTGACACAAGGCTTCTAATTGTGTAAGGTTTGGAATTTTGTTTGCTAGAAATACCTTACAAAGTGCTGTTATTGAATACGTCTTAAGTATTTTTAAAGAGGCATTACTCTTTTAGACCAAATATTAAGAAGTGCTTTCAATTCAATTTATAATAACTATAGATAATGTATATATATACATAAATAGTTAAGCATGACTAGGACTTTTTCCATTAAAGATGTTGAAGAACCATATAAATATTTTACCCTTTGATGCTGGAATCCTCAATTAAGTTTAGTAATTGGCAATAAATTCAATGAAGTTCTCCAAATCAGGACTGCTCTGCCTGTAACATGCATGAAAAATACCTTCCTGCTTTGAACGCTACTTTTTGCCTAGGGATATTTGTCTTAAAAGCTTATTCAGGCAAGTGAGATCAGTGTCTGATGATTCAATTTTATTAAACATTTCTGTCCACAGATTAAAGGTTAGAAAAAGCCATTGTGGAGGGAGAAAATCTAGTGAGAAAGATGTAAACTTTAGGTCAGAGGGATATGGCACAAACTTATTTCCACTGTAGGGTTTAAGGGTACTCACATGAAATGATAAACTTGTATCCTTAATGATTCAAAGGCTTTAGATAGTCTAAACCTAAGGATTAAGAAATAAAGTTCAAAATCAATTATGTTACTTATGACATCAAGATACTTGCTGTATTGTGTTCTGGGAAAGAAGGTTAAAAAGTTTGTGCTCAAGGAAAGCTAAGATTCTATCCAATATACAATCTATAGAAAGAACCTTTTTACTGACATCATTTAACATGAAATCTTAGCAGCACTTACAGTACAAGGTTGGTCTGGAAATACATTGCACTCTAGTTGCTAGAATTCCCACCAGTTTGTTACACAACTAATCCTGTGAGCAGATGAAAGGAGCACGGCATACATGCAGAGCCAAGTATCAGTCCAATTAAAGTCTTAACAATCTAACAAAATCATTAAAGCCTAATTAAATACTACTAGTCTACATGCAGTGATATGAACACAGTTTATGTTTTGTACAATTAACATACGTACATCATCTTTCTAGTAACCTCCCCCTTTTTTCTGGTGTTATGCTCACTGTAAGTGTTAAGGTTGATGCGGATGCAGCAAGTTGTCAGTATCCCAAACGCTTTGCCAGAAATACGATGTCGATGGCTTCTTTCTTCTTGCATTAGGGTCTTGTTGGGGTCATTTTTGTATGTTTGCTCATATGCTGTGCAACTTGTTCTTTATTTGTTGTTCCAGAAGTCCGTGTTGTAGTTGAATTTGCTACATATGGTGTGTTCTACGTGCATTGGGTACTTGTTCTTTGTTTTGTTACTCCTAAAACTGATTTAACTCTGCTCTCAAGATTGTTTTCCTTTGATAACCAGTTATTGGTCATTGGTAAGTTTTTCTATAGCCCTGGGCCTCAGGTATAATCCTGTGTCTATATTTTCAGAGCTTCTGCTACCATGCCCTACTCATCTGTTTAATTCTGTGGTGAGATTTCACCCAGAGTAGAATGTTGCATGTAATAGATGTTACACAGCACAATTATGCAAGGTTAAAATAAGGTAGGCCCTAGCGGTTGGAGCATTAGGTGATAGATGTTACATGGCAGGACAAGACAAGCACAGATGAAGGCCAGCAGGTCCAAAGGCCTGTGTTGTTAGCTCAGCACAAAGCCTGTTCACTGTTGCAAACATCAGAAACTCCCTATTACGGAGTTACAAAGCTACACACATGTATATAAACATTTTAATTATGACCAGATTTCAAATGCTATGTTTGCTGGAATGCCAAATGTACGTCTTAGGAGGATAAATGGTGGAGGATAAATGTAAAGTCCAAGCAAAAGAAATATTGGATTTTAAGTATTTACATGTGTAAATATTTGCATCAGTGTTTCAGAAATCCCATTTCTACTTTTGATTGTGAGGACCCTGATTTGAAAAATCTTTCTCTATTTTCAGAATTTACGTATTACGCTTGACTTCCTCTGGAATAAATTAAATAATGTCATAAATATTTCATTCTTAATGCTGGATAGCAGTGTTATCCCATGAGCAAATAAAGATAGATGTGAATAGATTTTAATAGATTAGAGTAGCAAACATAGATTTGTGTGGCATCAGGGACAATGAGATATGAGTCTAATTCAATTGCATTTGATAGAGGAGTTATCTATTAATCAGCAGTTAAAAACAAGAAGGGCCTGTCTCTCCTTACCAGACAAATCAGTGTGCTTTATTCCTAACAGAAATGAGTTGGTAAACTGTATTGATGGGACTGCATGATCTGAACACTACGCTTTGAGGTTCTGCTCAAAAGTCATTCCCAGCCAGAGATTCTTCAGTTATCAGTCAGTTAAAATAGATAGAAAGCACACAGCTCTCATTCTTATTTCTGTTTCTGTTTATATATGTATAAAAATAATCTCCTGTGTATAAGGTGGATACATAGGACTTCATTAAAAGAATCCTGAATTTGACGTTCATGTAAACCACGTAGGTCCTTTTAAAAATTATCCATATGCACCCTATGCACCCAGATTCTTCTAAAGGAAAAAGCTAGTGAACTTTACATTTTCTAAAATCAAAAGTTTTCCTTGTCATCCTGCAGTGTGATCACTCTTCTTTTTTTTTTTTCTTCTTCCTTTCCTTTTTTTTTTTCTTTCTTTTTCCTCTCTCTCTTTTTTTTCTTTTTTCTCTTTTTTTTTTCTATTTTGGAAATATTTTATCTACGTCAAGTGCAGTTCAAGGAACAGTAGCTGCAAAGTTGTAACTTCTCACAGACCTATCCAAATAAAGGTGCATCACAGTGCCTCCGTAGGTAGCAAACTTTGCAAAATCATTCCTTTTCCTCGTATGTCCTGAAGCAACTCATCTGAGCAATGTTTGAACTCAGAGTAAAAAGTAATAAGGCATGAACTTTTATAAACTTCATTTTTTAACAAACTTACATGTACGCTTCCTCCATGCTGAAATTTTTTCAGGCGTCTTTCTCATATCTCTCTACCAATATAGCACCTGGTGGGTGAAACTCTTAGGTTTCGTATTGTCCTGGGATCCACTGATACATAAAGTTATATCGTTCAGTATTGACCATTTGATTCCCTTTATGAACCAAGAATAAACCGCACAGTATGCAAGCATCATCTTCCATACCTCATCACTGCTACTCAAATACCTACATCTTGCTGAGAAGTCAATGTCCAAAGACTTTCTAAATTGTCTCCAAAAATCTTCATGCCTAAGCCCCACATTTTGTACATTTTTGAATAATGGAACTAGAAAGATAAAAGATTTAATACATTTCCATTTTTTTCTTTTTTAACTACAAGAATATGAATAGTCAAATTAGTTACTACACATGGCATTAAATGAAATAATAATTTGAGCATTTTCTTCTCTCCTGTGAAATCCTGCAGACTGCCTACGTCCTCACACTTTCATTCCCAAATTCTTGCAAGCTGCCTACTGTTTTCCTATCTGAAATTTTTTTTGAAGTATTACTGCTTTTATTTTATGAGGTTACATTAACACCTGCCTGCAGGTATGCAAACTCAACCTCATGTCATTATGGTCTCATTATCAAGATCTATACTGTATTTATTTTTATTTTTTCCTTTTAGGAGTCTTAAGGAAAAACTGAAAACAAGGCAGACTGCCTACCTGCACATTCTGGAGCATCTTGATATCCTTGTCCTTTTGACCATTACTGCTCTTGCTGATATTGACTAGTTTGTGGGTAGCTAGAACACAGAGTTTTTTTCTTAGAACCATAGTATTTTGATCACGAGTTTGCCAATTATCTTGGATGAGTAGAAAAGCAAAATTGTGTGTATCTATCTAGCTTTTCCTAAATGAATAAACAAACCAAAAATGCTTTCTTTTATTATGGCTTTTGCCTTTACAAATGTGCAACTTTGATGAGTTGCCTTTTGTATCCATCATATTTCTCTTCTGAGCTTGTCTAACTTTCCATTCACACTACAGGACAGTTGGCTTAAATCAGGCAGCTCAGCAAACCCCTGCCAGGGTTTTGTTCGATAAGCCAGAGCATGGACTGATGTTTTAATTTAAAAGTGCAATATGAAAGCAAAATACAATAGGGACACAAAATAGTTTTTATTATTCTTCTGTAGAAAGCAAATTGCAGTCTATAACTAGCACTTTTATGTGTCACTTACTAATGTTACTGGCCTGAAAATGTCAGAGTTGTGCTGACGGAGCTGTCAAAGCAAAGGCTGCAGCACAAAGCCTCCACCATCAGTTTGCAGTGCCCGTCCTGAGCATGAGCTGGAATTTAGAGCTTAGCATTTAATGTATGTTTTCCAGACGTGTTCACAGAGTGAGTGGCACTGAGTCCTTCCTGGGTTGCTAGGAATCACTGAAATAGGCATCTTGCTTAACCCAATCTTGGCTTTTTCTGTAATTTTGCGCTTTATATATTTCTTCTCTAAGTAAACATAACACTATTATCTAGTGTGAGTCTGCAACTTCAGCACTCCAAAGACATGAATTGCTGTTAATTTTTTCCATCTTTGGAATTTTACTTAAAACTTGTCACTCTGTGTCATTTTTATGATTTGTTGCAAAGAAGATGTTTTATTAGATAATGTATTTACTGATGTTTCTTCCACAACAGTGAATCAATCCCTTTTCATTGGCTTCTTTCTTCTTTCTCGGAAATGTGCTTATGTGACATTAAGTGGGGCAAATCTAGCATGGGGCAGTTTGATCTGAGTGAAGTCTGAGATGAGCACAGCTGGGTATAAAGAAAAGCTAAGGTTCCTATGTATGCATTAGGTAGTAAAGTTCTTCTGTAAGAGCACACATTGACTTTGTATTAAGGAAGAATAATATTGTTACACATTCAACTTGCTGAAATGTATAAAATGCACCATTCTACTTGAGAAAGTGCTTTTATTTAATTTTACTCAGGAGGCATTTCTTTTTCTGGTCAGCTTATTTTCATTACCACAGTATGTTCCATCATATTTTTGTGTAGTCTGCTTTCTCCTTCTGTTTGCTTCATTAGCCTTATTATTTGAATGTCTTTAGCAATGCCACCTTTCCCATATATGGCATTTAGCCCTTTTACTGATTCTTCAAACAAGGTGTAAAATAAAAGGATTTTATTCCTGGCCAAAAGAATTCCCCCAGAGCAAGTGGAGCTTTAGCAGTTCTGAGTGGCAGAGAAAGATGTGAGCAACTGTCAATTAGATCTGATCTGATTTATGCTGGGCTTGTATCATTGACCATAATAACTCATATCTGAAGACAGGCAAAGTAACTACTCAGCTCTTCTTACCCTTTTCTTCTTCATCCTCAAATACAGCATAATATGAAACCAGCAACCAATTCATACATTTTTTTTTTCCCCAGAAACATCTGTCTTACTAGGAATTGGCTAGAGATCAAACTGAAGTGTTTTATGTGCAACCACCACAGAGTCAAAAATAAAACAGAGACAAATCAAATCCTTTGTAAACAAACTTTATACAAAACCAACAATATTAAAAAAATCTAAAAATAAAGTGTTGTGTGAGAAAATTTGATTTATAGAGAGGTTTTTTTTAGTTTGCTGCAAATTAAATGGAAAATGTGAAACAGTTATATAAATCAACAGCAAATCCTGACATGATTCAAAAAAGCCTGCTCGTTTATTCTTCAGTTTCTACATTGTTGTTCAGTTTTCATACATATTGTTCTTCTGATAAGCACGGGTTCTTCACAGTATGGATAGCATGTAAATTGTGCAGAGAAGAGACATGTTGCTTCGTAGAAGTCCCCAAGAGTGTTGTGCCTCTTGCTTTGCCAAGAACAGATTGTTATTCGTGTGCACATGTTTTTTTTTTCTTCTGCTCTATTGGTGGACACAGGGTCAGAATTCAAAATTTTCTTAAAACAGGCACTTCTTGCTTTGGAGAAGCCGTAGGAGATCCAGTATATTGGCATGGAAAGTGGGTGATGTCCGAGGCCATGCGGGAGACCCACCCTCTTTTGGAGAAGCGCTAAAGCTAAGCGCCCTCGAAAGGGCAAGAGCGCCTTCTACTTGGGCAACTGAACCCTACCTTAAGGATACAAACTTTGGGAAGTTCATCATTACACATGAAAAAGTTAGGGGCAATTATGTATTTATACTTGCCTGTGTGTTTTCACCCACTGACATATTAAATGCAAAACCGTGAATGTTCTTAGGGTTGTTATCACAGCTAAAGACTTGTTTTTTGAAGTGTTTGTTTCTGGGTTTCTACTTTTTTAACCAGGCAACCTGTAAAATTTTGTGCTAGGACAACTTTATGGCAACACTGGCCATTCTACGCCAACATTTGCTAGAGCGTACCTAAGGGCTCTGACACTTACTGGGGTGGTATAAGCAGCTCCTAGCACAGCTGGTACCCTTTGGTGGAGGTCGTGTTTTCTCACAGTGGGGTTGGCCAATATGTGTTTATACATTAAATTATAACAGTAAGGACTGAGATGTGGGCACATGTTCAGTTCTGTCAGCCCTGCTAAAACTGCTGCCCAGGGGAAAGGCAGGTGTCCGTGATGTGATAAAGTTTTCAGTTGCGCTTATGTGCACTGCAGGTTTCATACTGCTGGCTTGAATGTGCCTGAGTCAAGGTCTGAAAAAGAGTTTGGAACATTAAAAAAATGTTTTTATCCTACCTGCTAAACTGATTTCTTGCATGTACTCTCCTCTCTCATTGTCTAGAAAGAGAAAAAAATTGCTTGGAATGGATTTGTTTTTTTGTGGATCTAGTGTGGCCTTTGAGCTAGGAATACATGGGTGTTCATGTGCACATTAACTTTTAATTCTTTATTTTCCTCCTAGTAGATAGCTCAAGCTTCCTAATAAGTGGGATTTATGGAGGCAACAACAATTTGTGAGGTGGTGGGCTGATGCTAGCCATCTTTTGCCAAAAGGATGTGTTCATTATTTCAAAGTGGCTTTGTTTTTTAATACGCAGAATATACATGCACTCTCTACTGCCTTCATTAGATGTTGTGGATGATCAAAATCCTTGAATGTGTCACTACTCATTTGTTGACAAAATATAAGTGACTTCACAAAGAGTTAATAGTTTCATACTCCTAGTCTGTTTGGATATACATATGATTAGTATGTTGCATTTTTGCCCTCAGATTCTGAGTTTAGAGATAAATTCAGTTAAATCCTAAGAGTGTATAGTTGTAGGAAATAAGAATAATGATTGTGCAGCTGTAGGCTGATATGAGCATTGTTATTTATAAACAATACTGACAACTATGGACAAGCAATGAGAATCTGAGAGGTTGTGCTCTGTGATTAGCACTAAACAGTATTAACTGTTTTGATTTTCCACCTTATTTATTGGCTTTCTTTTCAAACCTTTTTTTTTTTCCAGGCCAAAATATGTAAGTAAATGTGTCCTCAATGTGTGAAGTACCAGAACTGCTCTTCCACTGAGTAATTTGAAGCCTTGTGAAGGAAATCAGCCATTTCTCTCCATAGGAATACCATCCTAGTTCCTTAACCTCAGTCTCAAGATTACAGGCTATGCAACTTTTAAGTTTTTTTTTCTCTTCTGTTTTGCAGTTGCACATTGTGGTAACAACCTCTGGATTTAGTGATATGTGGTAGCAGACAAACCAAACTCATATGCAGATCTTCCCTCTACTAAATCCAGACAAAGGTTTATTGACTGTAATTATAGTTAACAATGGATAAGCCATGATAACATTTGTAAGAACCTTGTGAAAATCTTAAAAATTCCTTTTCAGGACTATAATATTCTAACTCCTTGTGGGTCACAAAGCTGCAAATAAAGTAGTTGTACTTTTGCCTGTGAAAATTAAACCTACATTTCCAAGCCTACGCAAACAAATATCATTTTCCAGTACAGTCAGGTCAGAGTTTCTGGGCTTCCAGAAAACCCTCAAAGGACTACAGCCTACCTGCTCAAGGTCCTTCCTTTTCATTCACCAGCAAGTAAGAGAACAGTAGCAAACTAAATTTTTTTTTAAAAAAAAATCTCTTCAAAGTCCCAGATTTGCTTTCAATTTTGATGTCTAAAATTTCATTGCTGTGGATCTCAAGAAGAATACAGCTCTCAGTGTCTTTCTAGAAGTCTAGAGGAAGGAAAAGCTAAGTCATGGAGTAGAAATCAAAGTAACTCATTTGTGATAGCAATTTTGCAGTCTTTACAAAGCATCCATCTCTGTAACTGAAGAGTTGGCAAAGTTTACGTGCCTTTTTGCCTACTGAATTTTCTTTTAACATCTTTAGCCTGACTTAATAAATACTTGCATAGCCATGTTTCCGAACAGTTAAAAAGGTACATTTACTATTTTGGCAATATAAAATAGATTTTTTTTTTTCAGTCAAGAATGGCAGGGCCCATGTGAAAAATATAAGCTTCTTAGTGAGAGTATATGAAGCTAATCACAAACAATTGAGTTATTATAGCAAAGTAAACCACCAGTTATCCATATGACTTAATCTACCTTCTTTGACTCTTGCATTTGCATTTGTAATGGACTAAAATCACAAGCACAGATCACTGGCATGGCCTAGCTGAGCGATAATCCATGGAGCTGCAGCAACTCCATTGTTCCAATAAGCTGATCATACTCTAACAAATGGGATTTTGAACAGTCTCCCTTTCCCCGCTTATGAAATAGTGAGTGATCAGAGAGGCAAAATCACAGCCTACAGACAAATGCATTTCTTTCCCTGATCCTTTCAAATTGCAGCTAGTGCCCCCTTATTTTCAAAGTAAAGTTGAATTTCCTGTCTTAAAGTGGTAGAAATACAGATCTAAGAATTCATGTTTAGGCACTAGCTGAAAATGCTGGTCTAAAGATGCATTTTGACTTAAGTACAAGTAGAGCATAATTTACTTTCACTGATATTTACATTTCACTATTTGTTTGTCAAGTTGTTTCTTAGATCTGGAGATAAGTCACATCATGTAAGACGTGTCTTACTGAAGTTGAGGTCTTGTCTACATGCGGAACTGCTTAACTGAAATCAGTTTTTGAACCAAGATAGTTAAATCTGTGTAGTTATTTCTAGGTGGACAGGTATAACATTAACAATAAGCAATGCACACAAATACAGAAAGGAATATTTGCATGAATGTGGTAAAAATACTAAAAATAAATTAGATTTGTTAACTAGAAAAATTTCACTTTGGGAAAACCTTGTTCATTTACTTTTTGGGTGTAGCTGAATATCCTGAATAACTTTGGGTGTAGCTGAGCTCCTTAAGAGCATATTGCACAGCTTATCCATTTTGTGAGAGTTTTTGTTTTGCTTTGGGTTTTTTTTTTTTTGCAATAGATCATGAGATAGAGTAAAAGGAGAAATTAGAGGAATAATTTTCTTTTTAGCTCATGTGTTTGTAGAAACATTTCTTATTTCATAACAGTGTGTTCAGTATTGATCTTCAGTGTACTGAGGATGAAAGGAACATGGTACAGGAAGATTACATGAATGTAGTCAAAAAGTAGAATGTATTGTTCATTCAAAGAAAATCTCTGGTTGAATTAGCAAGATAGGTAATTCTATGTTCAAAAAGGAATAGGATAACCAGATTGATTGTTAATTCCCTTATGGTCTTTAAACACACCCGTGAAGCTGAGTATCCAGTAAAAACAAATGTAGAGTCTATAATTTCAGATTATTCAAGATGCTGAATTCTAGATGCCTATTAGGCAAGCAAGACCATGCTAGAGGAGACATCTGTACACAAAATTGGAGTCCATCTCATTGAAAGACATTACGGGTTTAGTAGACTTTGTTCTTAATTTGAACACAGATAAATTCTACTAGTCAGTTTTGTGACAGATTGTGAAATGTTTTCATACTCAATTTTTTAAGAACATAAAAACACTGAGAATGGGATTTGGGGGCATTTTTATGCTTAGATTCCCATACTGACTATAGTTTGGAAACTGCTTCCTTCTTAGCAATCTGGGAAAAGCCACATGGTTGCAATCACAGGCTGTTGATTTACAGTTCAATTTGAATTGCTAGATTAAAAGTCTGTTGCATGCATGTAGTGGGAAGCTAATCTCTAAAGCATTATAGCAATATCTATATTGTTTTGGTGCTTGATGAACCAAGAGCCCATTATACAAAGATCTCCACAGAGGTGGTACAAAAGGCTTCTGTCCCAAAGTGTTTGTAGTCTACTGTGTAACAGTTAAGTGGATATGGAGAGATGACTAAGAGTATTTTATGTTAGCAAGCTGCTCTGTGCATGGGACACAGAACTGTACCTCTTCCCTGTGTTGTCTTGAAGCCTTCCTCAAAATTAAAGAAGCAGTTTCTGACTCGGCCATTCCCACTTCCATTTGGAATATGGGCTATATCTGTGCATTAAAATGAGCTGTTTTGCTAACAGGGATAGCCATGCACACCACATGAGCTTTCACTATTCTAAATAGTTCTCTGGTGCTAATGTGAATACATGCATCATTCTAGAGCATGTATGGAAGAGCAGTTAAAAGTCCCTCAGTACAACTCAGCAATTTGGCTGGCTCCCATGGTGCTGAAGGTGCTCCTAACAAACTCCATCCCCGTTGATATATTCAGTTAAGCTACACAGAATCAAATGATTAAACTTTTATAACAGTTTTCTTCACAAAAATTTGTCAGGGTTGACATGAAATAGAGCTTCAAACAGAAAATTTTACAATTGGCAGGGAGAGAAAGAGTAAGGGGAAACTGGTGGTTTTCTTCCCTTGATAACTGCATGGCAGGAACATAAATACTGAAATTCTTTGTACAAATTGTAATGGTTTTATCAAGAGATAATGACAGCAGGAACTTCACTTAGTGTGGTGGTTTAGAGCAGAAGAGTGATTTGAATACAGATCTCAGATCCTAATTTGAAGAATTTCCCAACAGGTAGAATAGTTCTGAACTCCAGTTCCTTTTATGTTTCCCCTTTACTATAATGAAAATTTTTGCAATTCTTTTGTTAAAAATATATAAAATAAAACCAAAAGATCATGCTCAATCAGTATTTGGAGAAACAGTAAGTTCACTTCAGAAGAAAAATCAAAAACGCTCCATTTATATGGGGCAAAATAATTTGCTTCCCCTCTCTTCATTAAAATATCTTTTAAAAATCCATTAGGACCACAGTCTACTAAAACCTTTCCTTTACTGCGCTGTGGGACTGTGTCTGCCTTCAGAAATAGTCTCTAAAGTCCGGAGTCTGAAGTCAATGGACACATTCCCACTGCTTTTAATTAAAGCTAAAATAAATGAACCTAAAATACTGTCTATAAGGTAGGAGATAGATGCGCCTTTTCACAATTACTGTGTGATCAGGATCTTAGAACCTTTTTAGTTATCCTTTTTTAAGTATAACTCTGAAATGTGCAATGTAGAAGATGTTTGCTTAATGGAAGCACTGGGCTTTGGGTATTCTTTCAGATCATGCTTTTGAAGAAGTATTGTATTAGAAAAATAGCATTTAGTATATTTACTAGGTGTCATGGTCATTGGTTTTGTCATTTGTATATTTTAATTTGAAAATGCTTTCTAAATGCATAGCACTGCATTTCTGTAATGAAAATAAATGGGGTAATCCTTTTTAAAGGATTCTTCCAAATGTATTTTTCAACTGCTGTGCGATAGAAACGCTGTCTTCTGATTCTTGAAGAGATAGGTGTTGCATTACACCTTCAGGAAGTGGATGGTTTGATGTTTAAACAAAGCCATTGTAAATGGAAGCTGTGTTTCTCTTGAGTTTCATTTGCTTGAAGGAGCTGCCCTTTCTTTCAACTACATATGCTGTTACAAGCTCAAAGCTTGAGAGATGGCCCAGAAACTCAGGTTATTATATATATGAGCCCTATCTTGTCCCAGGTAACACACTAAATCATTCAATTTATAGGGCAATAACGTTATGGGGCCTGGCATACTGAAGTTTGGCCTGATGGAACAAAAAGCAAAATATGTGTAAATATTTCTAATCAATAAGTCATTCAAAGTCACTATTCAAAAATTCTGAAAGAATATTTAAGATTTTAGCATACCATATCAGCTTGCGTTTCAATGTTTTGTTAATGCTGACTTAGCTGTTTTATAAAGGTAATCTCTCACATCAGCCCATGAGAAGGAAAATCAGAAGAGAACAAAACACAGTGCATTCAAAAAGGCATGAAATATACAGTAAAGAAATTATACAAGTCTGTGAAGGGAAGTCCTTCCAAAATAAAAGAATTTAATATAAATGGGAATAGTGAAATTTACATGTATTCTGTTTTTATTGATAAAAATTGTAGCTAAAATGCAGATAAGATTTTAGCTTGATTTCCTAACTAAGTGAGTCTCAGAATATCACATTGTCTGTAATGATTTTTGAAGCATTCAGTTAAATAGGAGAATTTTGGAGACAGATTCCTAAACCCGTTGAAAATAGTGGGGGTGTAGAAGGGGGAAAAATAAATAAAAGCCTTTCTTCTACTGCCTCGAAGTGGAAATAGTAGACTTCTGTTCTACGTTTTGGAAGTAGTCTGCTCCAGTTTAAAATAAGATATAGTTTGCAAATAACATATTCTTTTGTAAAGTAATACAAAGAAAGTCTAAGTAAATCATGGTACATAACATATATTTGTATTCTTTTTCATTATGCACAAATATTAGGAAGCATTATTATTTAAACACAGAAACAAGGTAGATGGCTAATAGTATAATCAATCTTATGTAATTGTAAAGTAACTGAATTTTAATTTACTATGTCTTTTCTCACATTCCTGTCAATATGCTATGTGAGAATTTGATACTTTAGTTTTTAATTCTCTTTAATATCTACTTTTAATAGCATGTATTTTGTGATTTAATAATTTCCCAGATTCAATAATTTGCCCAATAATCCCCTCTACATGGTGAGCTATTCCCAGAAATCTAGTCTTTAATGGTCTTATTGCATGTCTGTCAGCACTAAAAAATGGCAAATCTCAACTGACTAACCCACGCTAAACTACAAGTTACAATATAGTGAGTTTGGCTACGAAGCAGAACACTGCTTATGTTTTTCTAGCTCTTAATGTTAGTTTCCTGGCTCAGTGGTTTCATCTGAGGCATTTATACCTGTGCACGCCATGTTTTATTATTGAATCTATCATTCTAGCTGCTTGACTTGCTTTGGAGAGTACTACTTGTCTGATATGTAAATTATTCAAGCATTGGACAAAAAGCAGTGAGGAGCTGAAGCCCTGGAGTGTGCTCAAGGGTGTCACAGGGGCCTCTCACAATCTGGGAGGCGGGGATCAAATGGATGTTAAGTTGAGCAAGTGGGACTGCTCATTTCCCAACATTTCCTGAATTCCCTCCTGAGCAGGCTAGCTAAGCGCTGGTAACAGATACCTGAAGAATGCGCACCTGCGTGCCATTTTGATACCTTCTTTAGGACAGCTCTTGATAAAGAAAATTGAAAAAAATAGAGAAGACCGACTGTGAGTATGGGATGCTCTGTTCCCGAGGACAACAGGTGAAGCTCTCATTATTGGTGCTGTGACACCTTGGAGTTGCCCATTGGTAAAAAGCCCATGTGATTTTTCTCAGAGAAGGATTATTTATTACTGTGTGTATTCTGTGATCGGAGTAATCTTCATGTACGTTTGTTTCCCTTGATTTTCTCTACGATATTTAGGAATTTCTTTTTTTTTCTGGCTTAGGTAACAGGATATGAGTATCTTAGGGATGTATGTAGGGACCGTATGTCTTGAAGCACATTAGCTGCTAGTAGCCTTTCTTTCTAGAATGTGAGAGTCAACTAGTTCATCTTAGAAATGTGTTAACAAAGTAGCATTAAACACATTAAGTTATCTGGTTCCTCCATTTCTTGTTTGTGTTTGAAAAGTGTTTTTTCTGCTTATTTCATGTGCCTCTCAACTATCAAATCCATATTCACTTCAGAAAGACTTCCAGTTTCTAACAACTTTTCTTTCTGATTTGAAAAAATAACAGTACAAAAATCAATAGCAAAGAGGAACTGAAGCTTTTACATCATTGTGAAATGACTATTAATGTTGCTGAAACTGCTTCATTGATTGAATTATTCTTGTTTATATCTAGTATCAACTATATCTAGTAGTAAGCAGTTAAAAAATAAAAGCTTTTATTTTCAGGACTTCTTCCAGTCATTGGAGTTTTCTAGGACATTTGTATTAGCAACAAAACATATGTCAATTTGGGAAACTAAATATATGAAATTAAGAGGGCAAATGTTAAATGGATTAAAAGCTGGCCCACTGACAAATTGAAAAAATGTGGTGTTAATAGACAGATATAAATGACTGGTGAGATTTCTTGCAGGATCTTTCTGGAGTCAATTCATGGATCAATAGCACTTAACATTTTTATTAGCAGTCTAGACTGTAACATAATACGTGGTCAGTAAAACTTGACTATGGCATAGAGAATGGTGGTGGTGTAAATAATTTTCTAGACAATTACAGAAGCTAATAAAATATGTTTTAATATTGCCAAACACCAACTTCTTGGGTGCGATAGGAAGCTATACAGAGTTGTAAAACTGTGATTGAGGGAAAGACTAGATCGTCAGAGATAATTGGGTCTCTGGAAGGGATAAGCATTAACACAGTAGATGTCTATATTAAAGTGAACCTGTTGAGTGGGATAGTGTTAAGTTCTTACCTCTGCATGCTGTATTGACAGGAGTGCTTTAGAATGAGAAGTCAAATTTTGTTTTTCAGTCCTAAGAAAGATCCAAAAATAGGGCAGAGGGAGACATGGGATGCCTAAGACCTAGAGATCAGGTTTTATACCTTATGCAACTTGAAAAAAATCAACTTTGCTTATTACTGTGTGTGGGTATTTGGTGTGAAAAGTGCATTTATCAGTGCAGGACAGGGAGTTTTTTCAGCATCATTGATAAAGGAACAGCAAAATTAAATAACCGGAAATTTAAATTAGGGAAGAAAGTGAAGTGTTACTAAATAGAGGAACAGGCTTGGTGGGGATGCAATCATATATCTGATCATATCATATATGTCTGATGTATTTAAAAGTGTGCATTATGGGTAAGAGAGTGAGCATTCTTTCTAACAGATGCACTGTAGTCCAGCTGTTGAAGTAGATCATACAATGGAGGTGAATAAATGGTTGGGAGCATAACCTGCATTATCTTAGGAGCTCTAACTGTCCCTGCAAAGTCGTCGTTACGGGTTCACAGAATCACAGAATAGTTGTGGTTGTAAGGGACTTACACATGTGGTTGTAAGGGACTTAGACATCTCCATCTCCATCCCTTTCTCCAATGGAAAAGATGGAAGCAGGCAATTAATTGCCCATTGAAACATGGTGGTACCAGCAGAGGCAGTAGTGACAGAAGAAGGAAACTAAACTATTAAGTGTTATTTTTGTGTCTGTGATTTTTGGTATCTAGAGGAATTCAACAGTTAGTTCCCAGACTTTTCCTTGAAACGTATCCTCTGGAGGGTCTGCAAGAAGTCAGAGGTAGAGAGATCATTTTTAAATTGCTGTCCCACCGATGACTACTTCTCCTTGACTTCTATGATTTTTCCATGTAAATTCATTCTGATGCTTAATGCTTGTTTAGTTTTGTCAGTACAGTTTACAGAGCACTTCCATTGCATCAGGTGAAGCATATTATATTCTGGGAAATGAATGGGTGGGACCTACAGAAATTGGACAGTCTCCTTGGAGAGCATATATTGTGAGGCTGGAGAATGTTGCCAAGTACTACATTTGTTTGTTGGATATGGTCCATTCCCTTCGGTGCGTGTCAATCCACAAGGAAGTTGCTGGCAGTGAGTCTGATAATGCTGGGAACTGAGAATAAAACATGCCAAAGGGAGCTGTTTGACAGCAGATGCAAATGGAGAAATATCAGAGAGATTTTCTTGCTGGTTGTTTGCTGTTTAATGTAATGTTAAACATTTGCATTCATTCTGACCATTCTCTTTCAGGAATATCAGCCATGTAACACCAATGCCTGCCCAGAGTTAAAAAAGACAACTCCTTGGACCCCTTGGACTCCGGTCAATATTTCGGACAACGGTGGCCACTATGAACAGCGATTCCGATACACCTGCAAAGCGCGCCTGCCTGACCCAAACCTGTTAGAGGTGGGGAGGCAAAGGATTGAAATGCGGTACTGCTCCAGCGACGGCACCAGCGGCTGCTCGACTGACGGTGAGCAAAGATGGAGGGGCTGCACAAGGCCACTGGCTAGCAAAATGCCTGTAGTGCCATCTCCAACACGGGGTGTAAGCTTTGCCTGGCTGGGGTTTGCATGACAGTAATGTAAATAATGTAAAGGAGGGCAGGAGGATGGCGATGGGGAAAGTAGTTTTTATTCCTTTAGGGCATAGCTTAGTCATTGAGACTAATCAGGCGTCTTTAACCACTCTGAGATTTGCCACATTATTTTTACATTCTTTGAATTAATCTGCAATCAGTGGCTTGGTGGTCTAGCTCTTGTAGGAATTCTTTCATCTCCTTATGTTCTGGTTACATTTTACTTGGGGAGAGTACAATTTACATTGTGCAATGTTAAGGTCTTTTATAAGTATTTAGCTGGAGCACTTAGTATAGATAATGAATGGAAATTTTTGCTTAGTAATTCCTGCTAAAGTAATGTGCTCAGTAAGGTAATAACTGTAAGATTCATGCAGTCTATGAAGTGGGTAATATCTGTTATAAAACTTTATATCGCGCTATTGCCAGCATTTTAAAGTTCGGATTATTTCTAAGATGGAAAAATCAAATCCCTCAAAATGCTTTTTAAGTCTAGACATCTTTAGATTTGAATTCCTTCATTTCTGAAATCTTTTTTTTTCCCTAACAGTGATACGTAGTTTGGAATAATTTATATACATATATATATGCATGCACATGCTATAATGTAATATAATTGTATATATTATATATATGTACAATTGCAGGAGACTTCTGACACAGATTTTATTAATATGTTTCATAAATATCAGTGTTGAACTATATTCAATTACATAATTATATGTCATCATTTCTTTGTATAGCAATATTACTTTTTGTATTATAATTACATATTTTAATGAAATACTAATACTTAATTATTATAACTCAGTATTTATTTACCTTCTTTCCACTTATATAGATTTTTGTGTCTTTACAACACCCAGGTAGGTTAAAAATACTTAAAGAGAGACCACAAAGAGGAAAAGGTTCCTGAGTCTTTGGACTTTGTAATTCTCAATATTTTTTCAGACAGTCATATCCAACTATTGTGAAAAGCACTGTTAAGCATCTCCTTCTCTTTATCCTGGGTAAAACCTTCTTTGATTAGTGTGATCATCTATGCCTCTTTGAACGGAAGTTAATAAATGTTTACAAAAATAAATAACAATGAACGAAGTGAAATACTAAAATGAAACTCGTGGGCATCCAGATAAGGATATTAGCCAATCTGCAGTCTCCAATGTTTATTTTCTAGGTCTGAGTAGTAAAACAGATTTTGGTATGGAGCAATTCTTGTAGGAAGTGCTTCCACTATTTTCCTGTTTTCTTCCAAATTAAGTTTAGCATTTAGCAAAGGTGTGCTTTAGTAGTAATGATTTTTGACCAACCTTTCTTGTCCTCCTGGGTGATGGTGCGTCTTGAAGTACACTTATGAAACCTTTCTGAAATTTTATGAGATTAAATGAGGAAGAGGGTATGTGTTTTTAGCCAGATAGTACTAAACTGGGAGACTTACAAAAATAACTAGAAGGAGATCAGCAGAAGAATTTAGATATCATGGACATTGGACCTGACAGGGGTGAGATGGTCTCACATAAGGATGGAGAATGCTAAAGCCAGTACACTTGCTACGGATTAGTCAATCAGTAGCACAAACCACTGTCAGAGCATCTTAAATCACATTGCTACAAGGAAGTTAATGATGGAGACACCTTTCTCATCTCTGAACTCATGATCATTAATCCTTTCCCAGAGTTGGGTGTGTAAACTGACCCTTTTTTTACCAAGTATAGTGCCTACTTTTTGTTAAATAATATATTGTATTCAGGCAGAGTGCAAGGGACAACGGCGTGCATCTGCATGCATTCCTTGCCTGATTATCTTGAATCTTGTCTGATTTTCTTTTAATTTCTGAACACCAGACTCCTGAGCATTCTGGCATTGTAGCTTATTTGCTCCATCTTGCTGAAACTGCTATTTTTCTTCCTTTGGAAATAATTAATCATTGGTCAAAGGTATAAGCATGACTTTGTTGCCTGGTAATTGGAGTGTTCATCTGAGAGGATCTTTGCTGACTAGTCCTAGTACTACTGAATATTTAAATACTTCATATTGAGTAGTCAGCAGGGCAGGAACTAGAATACATCTGTTCATTCTTCCTAATAAGTGCCTTCATACCCGTGTCACAAATTTGTGCTCATTCTTTGACTTTTTCATTGGCCAGAGAGTCTTTAATTATTTCATGAATAATGAAATTGCTTTAGCAACTACAGGAGAAGGCTGGTACCAAATATATTCTCTCTGAGGCAAGAGGCAAATACCAGAGGGCAAAGGAAAGAATCAAACCCAGCTCTCCAGTGTTTCAAGAGGATACATTAGCTAATATGCTTTTGGATAGAGGATTTACTGTCATGTCTCTGGTAGCCATGTCCTTTTTTCAGCCTGTTTGCTTATGTTTTTGTTGTGTGTTTTCTGTTTATGGAAGTCTTTATGGAGTGGAATAGTCAGTGGAATATTGTTTTGTTGGTCAATGTGATGAAACTTACTGACTGTCTCTAAACTACGGTATCCAGGAGGACTTTCCTGATCGCACAGGAAAGTTGGATCCACACGTCATGCCTCCATCACTCCTTGGTTTCATGGGAAGAAAACACATGTGTGATAATGATGTAGTCATAGAATCATAGAATGCTTAGGGTTGGAAGGGACCTCTAGAGATCATCTAGTCCAACCCCCCTGCATACGCAGGGACACCTAGAGCACGTGGCACAGGACTGCATCCAAGCGGGTTTTGAAGATCTCCAGAGAAGGAGACTCTACAACCTCTCTGGGCAGCCTGTTCCAGTGCTCTGTCACCCTCACTGTTAAGAAATTTTTCCTTAAGTTCCTATGGAATTTTTGATGTTTCAGTTTCCGGCCATTTCCTCTAGTCCTATCAGTGGCCACCACTGAAAAGAGACCATCCCCGTCCTCTGCACTCCCTCCCTTGAGGTATTTATATACACTGATTAGATCCCCTCTCAGCCTTCTCTTCTCCAGGCTGAACAGGCCCAGCTCCCTCAGCCTCTCCTCATAGGGCAGATGTTCCAGGCCCCTGATCATCCTTTTAGCCCTGCGCTGGACTCTCTCCAGCAGCTCCACATCCCTCTTGTACTGTGGAGCCCAGAACTGGACACAATACTGCAGATGTGGCCTCACCAGGCCTGAGTAGAGGGGCAGGATCACCTCCCTCGACCTGCTAGAGATACTCTTCTTAATGCAGCCCAGGATTCCATTGGCCTTCTTGGCCACGAGGGCACACTGCTGCCTCATGGTCAACTTATCATCCACCATGACACCCAGGTCTTTCTCCGCAGAGCTGCTCTCCACAAGGTCGGTCCCCAGCCTGTACTGGTGTCTGAGGTTATTCCTCCCCAGGTGCAGGACCTTGCACTTGGCCTTGTTGAATTGCATGAGGTTTTTCACCGACCAGTTGTCCAGTCTGTCCAGGTCCCTCTGGATGGCAGCACAGCCCTCTGGGGTATCGGCTATTCCTCCCAGTTTCGTGTCATCAGCAAACTTGCTGAGGGAGCACTCCGTGCCTTCATCCAGGTCATTGATGAATAAATTGAACAGGACTGGACCAAGGACTGACCCCTGGGGGACCCCACTAGCCACAGGCCTCCAACTAGACTCTGCACCGCTGATCACCACTCTCTGGGCCCTGCCATCCAGCCAGTTCCTAATCCATCTCACTGTCCACTCATCTATCCCACACTTCCGGAGCTTGCCCAGGAGGATGTTGTGAGGGACGGTGTCAAAAGCCTTGGTGAAGTCGAGATAGACGACATCCACCGCTCTCCCCTCGTCTATCCAGCCGGTCATTTCATCATAGAAGGCTATCAGGTTAGTCAGGCAAGATTTCCCCTTGGTGAATCCATGCTGACTACTCTTGAGCACCTTCTTGTCCTCCATGTGCCTGGAGACAACGGCCAGTATGAGCCGTTCCATCACTTTTCCGAGGACGGAGGTGAGGCTGACTGGCCTGTAGTTGCCTGGGTCCTCCTTCTTGCCTTTTTTGAAGACTGGCGTGACATTGGCCTTCTTCCAGTCTTCCGGCACCTCCCCCGTTCTCCAGGATCTTTCAGAGATGATGGAGAGCGGCTTAGCTATGGCATCTGCCAGCTCCCGCAGCACTCTGGGGTGCATCCCATCAGGGCCCATGGATTTGTGGGTATCGAGGTTCCTTAGGTGCTCTCTGACCCAATCTTCCTCTACCCAGGGCAAGTCTTCCTCTCCACCAGCTTCTTCTCTTGTCTCTAGGGCCTGGGGCTCTAAAGGGCTGCCCTTGGTAAACACCGAAGCAAAGAAGGCATTGAGCAACTCTGCTTTTTCTGTGTTATTTGTAACCAAGGTGCCCATCCCGTCCGCCAGCGGACCCACGTTTTCCCTGATCTTCCTTTTGCTGTTAATGTATTTGAAGAAATTTTTTTTGTTATTTTTAACGTCCCTTGCCAGCTTGCCTTCCAGACGTGCCTTAGCTTTCCTTGTCGCATCTCTGCATTCCCTGACTACGTTCCTGTATTTCTCCCAGGGGGCCTGTCCTTTTTTCCACATTCTGTATACCGCTGCCTTCTGCTTGAGCATTGCCACAAGCTCCCGGCTCATCCACGCAGGTCGCCTGCCCCCTCTGCCTCCCTTCCTACACACAGGGATGCACTGTTGCTGGACGTGGAGGAAGTGCCGCTTGAAAACTAACCAGCTCTCTTGGGCCCCCCTTCCTTCTAGAGCACTAGCCCATGGGATTCTACCGAGGAGGTCTCTGAAGAGGCTAAAGTTGGCCCTCCTGAAGTCCATCGTCGCAAGGCTACTTACAGCCCTGCCTCCTCCTCGTTGAATCCTGAACTCCACCAACTCATGGTCACTGCAGCCGAGGCTACCCCCCACCTTAACATCTCCTACTAGGCCTTCCCTATTTGATAGCACGAGGTCCAGTAGCCCACCTCTCCTCGTCGACTCCTCCACAACCTGCGTCAAAAAGTTATCGTCGACGCTCTGCAGGAACCTCCAGGACTGCTTATGCCTGGCTGTGTTGTCCTCCCAGTTGATGTCGGGGTAGTTGAAGTCCCCCATGAGAACCAGGGCCTGTGACCGTGAGGCAACATCCAGCTGCCTATAGAAGGCCTCATCGACCTCCTCGTCTTGGTCAGGTGGACTGTAGCAGACACCCACCACAGTGTCTCCCACATTAGCCTGCCCTCTAATCCTTACCCACAAGCTCTCAACTCGCTCATCCTCGACTCCCAGGTAGTATAGCTATAGCTTTAAGAACAGAAGGATCTCATGAGAATGGGATCTCATGATTTCTGGAAAGACAGCAGGGAAACATCATAATTTACTTCTACCTCACCAGAGCCTGGATACCACGAAAGATTCTTTTCATTATCTTCATGTTGAACCATTACGATTCGTTAGCTTTTGTTGAAAGATTAATGCTACTGAGAGTGCTTGACGTACCTCATTACCAATGTCTTCTGCAAAGATCAGTTCTGTTCTTTGCCTGGGATAGCGATTAGTAATTTTCTCATTTCTCATAATCTCCCTCTTTACAACTATAGTCATGCTTTTTTAAGCAGAAATATGTTTCACTGTCAGACAGTAGGAAACTATACTTTCTTTGGATTGTGAGCCTAGAGGTAGAACTTGCCAAAAAACCTTGGACTATTGAATATGGTAAGATTTCTACTGGAAGCAGTTCTCTTGATCAACCAAGCAGTAGCTTTTGCACACTGTAATCATGATTCTCTGACTAATTTGAATAGAAAGACAAAGAAATTCTTTTTTATGTCTGCATTTGAATTTTTATGTAGTGCTCAACTGAGGAAGGGACAGGCATATGAAATAAATGGAGAGAGATTTTGTAGGCACAACTTAACATGAATGTCCATACAGTCTAAGATTAGAACAATCTAGAAATTGTGTCACCATGGCCTTTAATATGTGCTTATAAAGCATGTTAAGTATGTAAAGCGCCAAACATACTAATTTACCCTCCTTTTTCAAAAGACACAGAAAAACGTACTTGGAAGACTGGATTTAGGTTCCAATTTGTTACTACTTTCACTATACCTAACTTAAAAAATATGTTCTTTTAAATTTGAGTTTTAATTTTGTCTTAAATTCTAGTATAAAATAAAGCCAATGTTACCCACAGGAAATCTATAGCACATTAAGTATGTAGCTGAGAACAAAACATCTATAATATTCTGCAGTGGGGACGAATACATGCTGACATGTTATCTCTTGTCCTGTCCTACTGGAGCTAAGTTGAGTTAGTCTGAGATAAGAACAAAATGAATTGTTAAAGTTAAATCTGAATTTGGTGAAAAAAATGAGTTTGACAAACCAAAATTCTTCAGTGGAACTTTGGGATTAAGCACATAAACAAAGAAAAGCTAGATACAAGAAATAAAGTTCTCATGATAACATGGAAATCTTCCCCTTCCAAACTGCCAGCCTTTTAAATATGTCATCTTTACATTGCCTTAGTATTTGTCCTTTCATAATGCCACATAAATTTTACTGTGTAGGTTTGCAAAGCTTACACTTCAGTGATACCATCAGTATCTTCAGAAAACAGTCTTTGCTTATCCTGTTGTCTGCTGTATTAAACAGTCATTTAGAAATGATTTAGGATACTTAAATCTTGGCTCTGGATTATCTTTTCCTCATAGTCACTAATTTAGACTGATTGATTGAATTTTATTCATAAGGACCTAAGACGTAAATCAGTCAAGTAATATCAGGTATCATTTCTACCCCTCTCTTATCTGAAGCTGTGTTCCTTAGCTAGAGACTAGACCAGAGAATTATTATATGTGTGAGAGCTTTATTGGTAGTTTAGCTTTTAACGTAAGACATGTAAGAAGAGTGTTTTACTGAGTGTAAAAAAATAGAACTCATCAAGGAATGTTGCAATTTTTAAGAAGAATCAGGTCAATCAAGTCTAAGGCAGATTTTTCTCCATTACAAGCCAAGACAGGGGACTTTCACATTAACATTTCCAAACAAGGTTATTTTATAGTGGAATTAAAAGACCAAAGAAGTATTACAAAATAGTTTAGACATTGTCACATCATCTCAGCTTAGGTCAGAATTATGTAGATTAAATAGGGAAACTTCATTCATTATACAACCTTGCTGTTGCCAACTGCTAGAAAAAGGAAGTCAGCAGTGAAGCCATGCAAAATTCTGTGTGCCCTTTTCCACAGTGAAGAACGAGTAAGCACTTAAAATGAGGGTAAAATCTTTCATTTAAATGTCTATTCATATCTCTGTACTTCTGTCTTAGAAGCTGATGGTTCTTTGGACCATAAAATCTGTGTGAATTTTTACTGAACTTTTGTAGTACTTGTCTTCACTTGTTGAAAGTTTTGCTTTAGGGAAGCACAAATGCCTGTCTAAAATCCTACTGGAATGAAGCCATTACATTCCTTTTTCCAACCTCAGAGTACTGCAATTAGTAAAGTGAGTGCAACATCCAAACAACTAAAATCAAGCTTGTTGGGAAGCTAAAAATGCATATCGTACATTATATTAATTCACGGGGCTTTAACTTGACTATAGACTTTCTACCATTTAGTTTAACAAGTTCAAATGATGAACCTAGTGTAAGAAGAGTTTAGATGGCATTTTTAGCAACAGAATTTTGCTTTTACCAAGCTGAGGGTACTGTCCCTTGCATTTTCTGCTGATCAGAGATGTTCACCTTGAGTACACAGAGAAATACAGAAGGTTTAATGTTCTTCTCATATGACTGGCACAATCCATTTTCTGTTCTTGGAGTTAGATGTTGGACCTCTACAGGCTCAAACAAGTGGATGAAATGGCAGCAAGAATGCAGCAATTTTATGAGAAAAGTAGGAGTCCCTTTTATAGGTTCATTCTACTTTATTTGAAGGATTCCAGTGCTCTCCCCATATATCAGGGGCCCAGCAAAAATTGCTATAATGCTAAAGAAAGATTTCCAGAATAATTTGGAAAATGGGTCTAGAATCTTTCTCTTCTATCTCCCCTTTTACAATAAGTTGTAGGTAACTTCTGAGTACAGTTGGTAAAGGTGGTGGCCTCTAGGTAGAGATTTAGGGTCAACGATTTTACATTTCTGCTTTTGTTTTCAATATTTCTTCAGTATTCCAATTTAGAAGAGAAAATTCTATAAATCCCTCTATGAACACAATATCAATTGCTGTAAAGCTGTGGAAAGGCTGCTACCTGTAATAAATTTTTAATGCCTTAGAAAGAAAACACAAGGGAACAATTGCTGCTGACCAAACTATGTACTAAAAAGATTTGATAGAATGTTCTTGTTTGAGATGATTTGGAGCTAAAATTCTTCAGAGGTTTTCTACTGAAGATTCCTTCCCCTTCCCCCCACTTCATATTGCAAGAAGTCTAATATAATTATGACAAATAAGATTACCTTAGCACTGAAAAACCTATCCTATTCGGTCCTGCCAAAGTGCCTTCAGAACATTGTAATACTGATACAAAGAGATGCAAGCTGCAGTGTTTCATTTAGAGGAGGCCTGATAAACCAGTGTGGTTAAGAACAGGTTTGTATTTGCATTGCTTTTAATTTAATAGCTAAAATACAGTGATTTCAAATTCTGGTATTGAGATACTATATTTGTTTTGGTCTCACATCTCACTGCACACGGAAACTGGACATTTGTGACCAACACTGCAGAAACTTGCAAAAAAAAAAAAAAAAAAAAAAAAAGCTTTTACAGAGTTATAAATTAGACCAGTATTCTAATTTCCAGACTCTATCTCTGCAGTCTGTCCCATTTTGGATATTAATCTGTGTCGTGTTTCTTGAAATGCTGCTTATAACATGAGTGTGCAATAGAATCTAGTTCATCAGAGGAAAATCGTTACCAATATATCCACTGAAAGGTTTTACCAATTTCTAGACATTTTAATATTGCTCTTTCACTGTTTCCTCATAAATCTCAACATTTCTTATTACCAAATGTGCATGTCATAATAACCCTTATGAATGGGAACTGCTTTGGCAACAACAGGAAATCCCAATCGTATCCCTGATGTGTAGAGATAATTCTGCAGGTCAAGAGTTGGGCTGCGTGTAGTTGAGGACATTTGTTGCCATACAGAACCAAGCTCAAGAATGACCAAGATTCTCATCTTAGCTGCAGAATGTTAGAAGAACTTGACCTGGGGCTACATCAAGGCGTATTGGACGTATGCTATGAACAGGATTTTGGGTATTGACAAACACAGGTCCTTCCTTTCTAGGAGACTTACCCAAGTTTGAGCACAACAACTGCATCTGCATCTGTCACTGACTCCATGAATTGACCCTAGGTGGCTCAGTGCTATGCCTGTTTCTTACTCTTCAAACCATACCTATATAATGTATTTGGAGATCTGCTGATGTCAATTACTGGGTAGGGGATAGGTATTTTTTATCATCCTTGAATGGCATAAATTGCCTGAAGTTCACTTGTTATTATTCCAATGCAGCTGTAGAACTTGAAGGAAGGAGTTGGATCCCACTCTTCTCTGCAGTGAAGTGAGCAAATGAGTGGTTATTAAATTTCCATTATAGCAGAGACAAAACTAGAATTTGGATTGTGAGATTAAAGGATGTGATGCTCCTTGTCCTCTTATTATTAATAGCCTACCAGCAAACTTGAAGAGGAAAAGATTGTTTTGGGGGGGAGATACTATTTTAATTCAATATTGTTTTCTCAATCATTATTTATTAGGGTTGTCAGGAGATTTCCTGCGTTCTGGACGATACTCTGCTCATACTATCAATGGTGCCTGGTCACCATGGTCTCCATGGTCTCAGTGCAGTCGTGACTGCAGCAGAGGAATACGGAACCGCAAACGGGTCTGCAGCAATCCCGAGCCCAAGTATGGGGGACTTCCTTGCCTCGGCCCATCTCTGGAGTACCAAGAATGCAACATTTTGCCTTGTCCAGGTAAGAGTCAACTGAAGTGGGAGAAGGATATGAAGATAATTGGACTTATTTTCAAAGCTGGATCTTGCAATAGTTTTATTTACTTGGTTGCTCAATTTGTTTGTTTGTTTTTAAATAAGCTATAGCACAGGAAGATGAATTTGCTGGCCTTTTTTATTTCCAAGGAAACAAATTAGCCCGTTTCAACTGAGCTTGCCAAGAGTCTACACAGAAATCTCAATGATCATTTGCTATATTAGGAAACCCAGTCATGGTAATTGCTTATAGCAATGAAACCTCTTATATTTTATGTTGCATAAATATTTTTAAGTTTAGTATTCATCTCAGGCATGAATGATTAAGGGTAAGTATTAAATGGAAATGTCTCTTTTTTGTTGTTGTCTTTTCAAGAAATCATATGATTTGGCTTCTAGCAAGAGGGATTTTCTTAAGCTTTCTTAGTAATGTGTTAATATCAACTGGAATCCTGACAGCTAGTTGCATTTATTATTTACGTAACTGGATTTGGGCAAGATGCCGACGTAATGTCAGTCATTTTATCGGCAACAACATAAATGTAGCTATGTCTTCTTTCATTTGAGATAATTTGATTATAAAAATGTAACTTTTAAAAAATAAGCCCATAAGAAGGAAAATAAAAGCTATAAGAACACTCGTCTAGTCTTTATTTAAATGGAAAATATAATTTTCATCACAATGGTTGCTGAGGCTGCTAAATTAAATTCTTGCCAACTTGTGAGCATAAAGTCTCCAGCAAATAAGAAATAAGGTTCTGGACAAAACACCAGAATAGCTGGTATCTCAAATAGACTGTGAGGTTAAGGTTATTCTTGGAATCATGAGTTTCTCCTTCACTAACAGGTGGTTTATGATGCTACAAAAAAAAAAAAAATGCCAAGACACATGTTTTCAAGAAACCACTTTGAGTTATAAACCGTTGAGCTATCTTTGGCATTTGGGAAAAACACAACTTGGTTCTAGTCACCTCTCACCCTTCCTAAAGCAGACATGCAAGTTCAAAGTTTTTTGAACCTTGCAGAATGCTTTGTAGAAGAAGAAAGAAGAAGGATACAAGAGAACACATGAGGAAAAGAAAGTGTAATTAAAATACGAAGGGAGAATGCAAGGTGTAGAAAGTAATTGAGAACAGTAGAGGAGAAAAATAATGACTGACTCAATACTGTATCAGTAAGTAATCAGTATGTAAAAATCAATAGATAATATAGAAATATTTTCATACATCTTTAATCCTATTGATTGTGCATGCATTAGCAGTACTGTGTATATTATTGAAGGTTCAGCTTGTGGGATTGTGGTATGAACATGAAGGTTTAGTGTAGAAAATACACAAACACGCATACACACATCTATATGGTTAATGTCATAAAAACACAAACATATATACACATATCTATGTACTTATGAGTTTAAATTGATCTTTTTTTGGTATTTTGCCCAGTTTTATCATTTAGATGCATTCTCTAAGCTTTCTGAGCCCTTTGACAAGAGCTTTCCTTTCTCTACATCAGAAACCAAGTTGGAACTCTGTCCAGGAGGCACAGTTTCCCTTTCAAGAGTATGTAGTTCCTTCAAAAGCATGCTTTCTGCTTAAGTTGAACCTCAATAATATGTTTTGATAAGTAGAGAGTGAACATGTTGTCTACACCAAGTCATGTGAGAGACAGATGAAAGCAAGGAGAAACAACATTTGATAGTGACTCAAATCTTCACACATTTGCACAGCCCTGTTGCATGCTGTAACAACTTCTCTAAAATGGGTCCAGACTTCTTGTTTTCCCTTGCTATTGATTCTTAAATCAAATGCTGTGCTGGATTTTTTTATAGTTTTTAAAGTTTTCAGAGTGATGTCAGGTACTTCTGTAACTAGTACCCTGTTACATTTTAGAAGGAAACTGGTAAAAGACATAGCTGGAATATGGAAGTATAATATGTTGTCCAAATAAGCCAACACCCTAAACTAAAAGCACAAAATAGTAAAATAGAACTTGAAGTTGTGCTCTGTTTCCAAGTGATTTGCAATTCAGCTGTTCCTGCATTTGAAGAAATTTTTCAAGATTGGTTAGAACAAAGTGTTCTTGAATCAAGCAAGGATATATTTAATACTTTTCTTAAGAGACAAATTTCTTTTTTTAGTGCAATTTTGATTTGAATAAAGCTGTACAGTTTGGATGAAGTATTTAGATGTAACCTTCAAGTAATCACAAAGATCTTCAGCCACAGATCTATCATCTGTCAGTAATTGAAGTGAAATATAAGTCAGATCTCAGATAAATTTGAAGAGAAAAACAGTGAAAGTGGCAGGTGTAGCTTTGTTTTTTGTTGTTTTTCTCTTGTTGAAATCTTTCATTTTCTAGATCCTAATCCCAGAAAGTTAAATGGGTGGATAAAAATGGAGAACCATTAGGTTGAAATTCATGTGTTGTAGACAGTCTGAGGTAGATTCCCGCATTCTTTGCTGAAAAGTGAAGATATGGGTAAGGAGCCTTTGATCTGACTTACTCGACAGACAAAGCAGATGGCCATGTAGCGACTAAGTAGGAATAAATGTTTCAATCCCTTCTTGACACTGTGGGCATAGATATAAAAACAGGGACTGTGTTCAGTCGATTCTTGCCCATCCAAGTAAACAAGATGTAGACTGAGCATGTAAGGCATTTGAGGAACTTTTAGTCTCACCTCAACCCTGATGTACAGACTGTAGTACTAGAAATAAATATGCAGTTAAAAAAAATGCTTTGTAAGATATATCTGAGCTCCCTTGACATAAGCACAGTTTCACATGCTCCCTGCTTGTACAGAACCACTTTGTTACTGTCCAGTAATTATTAGCCATTATTCATGTCAGTAAGAAGGCGTGAGATGGCATCTGTAAAGAAACATTTCTGTTAGTAAACACAATCTCAGGTTCTGTTTGTTCAGCTCTTCTACTGACTGCCTAATGCTACATCTGTTATCAGAGAGGATAAAACCCTTGTAATTTAACTTGTTGGAAAAGATGATTAATAGGGATATATGTTCAACAGTTCTTAAGTCCTGCTGAAAGTCAGTAGGACTTTATGTTTCTCAATCATTGAAGTTGGGCTCAGTGCCTTTTGGCAGATACGGAGTTCTCTGAAGGACTGTTGCAATGAAAAAGTCAGGGTAGCAATCACCAACTGTACAAGACTCTTGTCTGGGTGTCTTGTGCCTTAGTTTTAAATGAGCTTATTAATACCCAGTAACGTATTGTTAAATATACTGCAGGATACCATAAATTACAAAAAATACCAAAGCTGTCTAGAACCTGACTTAGGCAGCTGCTTTTAAATCTTTCTGCAGTCTAGGGGATAAGAGAGAAATGATAAGACTTTTCCTGCTCTTAGCAAAGTAAATGATCCATTAAAGTGTGGGTTGGTAGGAACCACCGAACAGATTACTTTTCACTATTATATTTGAAGGCTGAATATATAACTATAAATTGAACAGTGCCAGAAATTTTCTAGAAATTGAACTGAGGCCAGAGAATATGATCTGTCTCTACTGAACAAGTTTTAGAGTGATGCCTCATACAATTTTGGCTAGGGCTAGCTAGCACTCTCCCAAATAATCTACAAAAGTAGTTTGGGAGTTAGTGTAAGACAAGATTGGTCTTCATGGGGCCAAATGCTTCAAAGAGGAGAATTTGGTAGTATGGGTATGCTCTTCTGTGGCAACTGGTCTCTGTGCCAGCAACAGGGTTTTTCCTGGTACAGAGTATTCCGTGAGGTTGGATTCATGTGCTTGTCCCACCAGCACTGCTTAGAGATGCTTCAAACAATGTACAGGGAGGTTATCTAGGGAAGTTACCTGGGAGAAAAGACAGATTGTCTTAAGGTCATAAGAGTCTCGACTCCTATTTGAATCTATTAGACAACAACTCCTCTTTTTAGATCCTGTAATAATTAAGAAAGAAAAGAAAAGGAGTCTTACCTTTTTTGGCTAAGTGCTTTGGTAAGATCAGTGAAACTTTGCAGAGCAAAAAGAATCTGAGAAACCACATATTACTGTATCTACCAGGAAGACAATTTGCAAGAATCTACCCTTATCTTCCTTTACATTCTAGCAGTACCATGCATGCATACTTTACTTTTTCAGCTGCTAACAAATGGCTGAAAGTTCAGAATACGGTCCTTTTGTGATTAATGCCAAAGAGGATTCAGATGCAGTGAATAGAGTTGAACTGTCAAACACTGACCAGTCTCAGGGACTAAAGAGAAGATTTGTGAACATTCGCTGATGTTGCTTTTTGTTGTTGTATCAGTAATTAGTATGTGGTCAATATGAGAAGAAAGGAATCTCTATATAATAAGGTTTTCTAATATTTTCATCTGGGTAGTGAGTCATTATTGGAGATTGGATTGGAGTTTGTGGGATATTTCCATGGTGATAAGAAATACATGATAAAGCGAAGTAGTGTTTGAATGATAAATTCTGTTAATTTAAGAAAAACAAACAATAATTTACTAACTGAAAGACTTGTTTTCTTGAATATGTTAATAACCAAATCAAAGGAATTCTCTCCTGGCTCACACTGGAACAAAAGATAGCATTTTCTTAGCTTTTGTTATGTCTTGTTTCTTGTTACTTTCTTTTTTTTTTTTTTTTCTTTTACTCCTTTTCTTTTATGCTTTTGCACATAGAGGCCCTTGCTGAAGTAACTTAATTAGGAGTTAAAGCATATCTACATGATCATCTGTTAATGAGTTTCTGTTTTCTCTTCTCAGATTGTATTGCTGGCTCAGAGAAAAAGGACAGTTTCTACCTTTGATTTCAAAATGTGCTATTTTGTTTGAGGCTTCAACTAGTTGCAATTTTTTAATAGTTTTAGTTTGGTTTGTTTCTGACATTTTGGCTGAGAAAAACTCAGATAGCTGCAGGCATCCACATATTGGTAAATATGTTAATAGCAATGAAGAGCGTTTCAAATATCAGAAAGCATTCTGAAAGACTAAGTTATTTATGCAACTCCTGGAGCCAGTTATTACTTGCTGATTTCTTTATTGCTGTTTACTATTTTTTCTTCCATTTTTCTTTACTTGCAGTCATAATTGGCCATGAGAAAGCATAATTATATTTAAAGAAATGAACCAAACTTGTTTTGCAGTAATGTCCTAAATCAGGGGGAAAAAATACTAATGTGTCAAAAAAGCTTGTCTCTGAAGCTCTTGAAATCACTACCCATTGCACTACCATCTCTCTAAGTTGCATTGATCTCTCTAAGTTTCTTATATAGCGAGTGAAGACAGAGCTGAACTGCCCTTTGGAAGTAGTTGTTGCTCTTTTTTGACTCCAGCTAGCTTAGATGCCTCTGTTACAGACTCAGTTCTTGCTCTGATTTCACAAGAAGCATTAGTTTGCTTTCTGTGTTTCTTCAGTGCACTGGATTGACTTAGCCGTATATCCAACATTATTTTTATTAATAAAACTATAGCATCACAGAAACAAAACTTTCAAATTTGCATGTAAAAATTGCACTTTCCCACAGTGAAAAAATATGCAGCGATGTCCCACTGGAGCAGGGAAGAGCAGTAGGCTAAGTGGTGTGCAAGGGGGTGATCTCAGGGGGTCTAGAAAGCAGCTGCACTGTGGTAGGGCTAAAAGTTGCCCAACAAGATTTTACTTTGACTCATCCCCTGGGAATGTAGAGGACTACTGCCCCTCTATTTGTATTCTTGCCTGCAAATAGAAAAGACTCTGATCTCTCTCAGTATTATTTATTCTCTTTTGCTACTGTCAAAACATGAAAAGTTATAAACCTAAAGGTACGCACCAAAAAAAAACAAAACAACAACAACAAAAAAAACAGAACAAAACAAAAAACAAACAAAATAAATATTAGAATCCTATATGCACATTTGAAATCAGACAGGGCAGTATATGAGAAAGCCTTCAGTCATGTCTTATCTCTGCTTTCATGAAAGCAAGGGACATGACTATGTCTGTCCACATTTTTCTCCTTCTTCTATTAAATCCCAAAGTGTGTAGCACGGTATCCAGTTAAATTAAGAGTCTCTTGTAAATTCTCCAGTAGTGTGGATGTTTTATCACGTCCCCAGGAGATCTTGTTCCTATACGTGGTTTCTCCCAAAGCATTCTCCTCCCCATGTTTTTTTTTTTTTTTTTTTTTTTTTCATTTTTGTGGTTAAATATTTATTATCCAGAAGAACAGGCAGAAAGGCAAAAATTGGCTTGTTTGGGAAGACACCACAAAGGAAAAAGCACTGTTTGCAAGCAGCCTGCTTGCCAATGGGGCCTTCTTCGAAAAGGGACCCACCTCAGGAATTGCCAGGAAACTTAAAGACTGTAACTTTCATTGTGGAAATACTTTAGCTACTTTTTTTTGTCCAACAGCTTGAAAAAAGTATTATGTAAAAAACTGTAGTGACTGCAGCTTTACTAGCTGCTCTTTATTTTTCTTCCTATACGAAGCAGAAATAACATTAAGGAGTCCATGACAAAATGAGGAAAAAAAAAAAAAAAGAAAAAGAAAAGTTCAAAACAGATAGTGCTGTGTTGCTAAGCAACTTTAAAGAAAGATGAAAGACACGACAGAGTTCTGTTTAGGTTTTATAAAAACTCACGTAGTAAATACCCACTCCTTTGATCATCTTTAACTGTGGTGATGCTTTATTATCCTCCTTTGTTGGAAAGAAAAAGTTCTGGGGACAAATAAAAGAGATAGTTACGTTGGTCTTTGGGAGGCCTAGAGGTTTAGAATGGCAGTCTATCACTACATAGTCAGTAAGAAAAACATTTATCATTGTACCATCTAGCTCAACTATGAATAACGGTCTTTATTACATTATATCTGTCCTTTCCCATCTCCCTCACCGACCCCTTTCTCCCTTTACATCCAAATGCATAGCCACGATACCCGTATTTGTGGGACGTAATGTGAAATTGGGATTTTTAGGTCTCTGTTCTTGGTTACCTGTGGACATTTCATATGTCCATATGAAATGCAAGCGTATTTTGAATCCTTTCAATTAAAATAAGTCCACTGATAAATAAGCAGAAGTGTTGGAGGTCACTGTCTCAGCAAATAAGACAGAGTATCATCTGTCAATCCTCTCAATCTTAGGCTGTTATTCTGCCTCTTGAAGGTGTAAAGGAAGGAAAGGAGAGAGGAAGGAAGGATGTTTTAGAAGCTGATCTCATATCCCATGAATTGAAGAGTTAGATAACAGTTTCTGCTTTTATTTGATATCATTGCAAAAAATAAAAAATGAAAGGAATGCAAATTTGGATAAGAGATACCATGTCTTGAGGATTACAGGTTTTATTTTTATCTGCACTGAAGACAAATAAACTATGACTTTCTCACCTTCTGTAATACTAAATTAATAGAATCCTTTCAGGCAAATAGTCATGGTATTTGTTTCTGGTGGTTATGTCAATAAGGGAATGAGTCAGACACTGCACCGAGATGCAGTCTTGTTTACCATGGGTGTAAACCTCATGTATTTGTATAGCTAGATGACTCGGCTGGGTTTTAAGTGAATCTATCCTGGAAAAAAGGATAACAATAATTTGTTTCTCAATACTGGAGATAATTTATTTAAGATTAGATCCTTTGAATATGGCACCAAAAGTTCCTCGAATCCTCTCTGTCCAGTCAGGCTTCAAAAGCCAGATATCTTTTTTTCTTACAGTTATTACGATTAACGTTCTCGGCAAGGAAATGCCAACTTTATGGCTTCTTGATTTATAGAATAATACTGTAAAAACTATACAAAATAAAATATCAGTTATTCAACAATTTCACTTTCAGGACTAGGTAGCTAATAACCTTAGGTATACACCAATAAGTTATCTGCTTGATTTGCACATGGAGATATGAGGATATACTGGATCTGAAATTACATGCTTAAGCGCACATATAGATTTTAATATCAAAATAATCACCTCCTAACTCAGTTTTTAACAATTACAATATTTCAATAGATATTATTCTCCTTGATTCACTAGATTCATATGTGATATACAATGCCATCTAAACAACAATGATATTCGTTAACATTTTACAATGCCTCTGAGATCATTTTAGTGCAAATACTGCATGGACGGTTTCTTTGTACTTTTTTTTTTCCCTAATCTGCCAGCGTCAGCTTAATTACGCACTCTATATTGTTTGTTATAAATTGCAGACATGTAGACAAGTAAAAATTACTTTTTATTTAAGTATTGAGAGGGAAAGTTTTAACACATTAAATAGAGATTTGAAAAGGAATCCTTTTTCTATAGGATTTGAATATTTGACAGTTTTTTATTATTAGTGAAAGAAAATGCAAATACTGAGAGTCTTTGGAGTACATGTTATACATTTGGAAGAAATAGATCTGACTTTGTTATGCGGCTGCATATTGGAAACCTGTGGCAGATATACTGCAATATGGCCTTACCTACCAGAAATATTGTCTAGAAAACAGCTAGATGCTGCAAGAGAGTCCGTCAAGTGCAGGCTACAAGGCAAACTCTCAATAGCATCATGTCTGTTGGCTAAGTATCAAAAGCTGTTCAACAAATAGGACTCCTGTAAAATCCATTCCAAGTTTCAGAAAAACTTTATGAAAACTCAAACCACAACTGCAAAACAATTTGGCTAACCTGAAGCAGTAAATAATAGTGAGAAAAATCTTGGAGTTTCTTCAACAAGCTGTGTTTGGAGCTTACAGCGACAACTCCTTTTGATCATCCTTCTATTGCTGTTTTGAACAGGCATCATTCTGCTATAACTGGAGATGAGTTACAATTGTAACATTGTATTGGCCCATCAAACCCGACAACTTTTATGGACCAATTGAAACAGATTGTGGAGCCAAGGCAATCTCACCTGGGTTTGGGAAATAAAATTGACTTTACTCAGATTCTCTTATATATTATTGGATTAAATTTTATTTATAAATGCAAATTTATTTGGGGCTTATTATACTTTGGCTAAATACGTTCTGGTATTTTTTTGCTCATGAAGGAGAGAAAAAAAAAAAGGAAAACATTTTTGGACATTAACATGAATACTATTATGCTGTCCCTCTGAAGGTATGTCATCCGGATGAGCAAAAATGTTAGACTTCGCAGTATACCAATGGCTTCATAAAAATTTAAATTTACTTGTGTGGATTGATTCAATTCATAGGCCTCTGGTAGGTGGGAGCTAAAAGGCTATGAATTATATCCACAGAATATGAGAAAGGCAGACTGGATTGTATTATCTTTTTCCACGTCAACCTGCAGCAATGTGACATCCTGTGTCTTTCCAGTTGATGGAAGCTGGTCTTGTTGGTCATCTTGGTCCAAGTGCTCAGCAACTTGTGGAGGAGGGCATTACATGAGAACCCGCTCGTGCACAAACCCTGCTCCTGCATACGGGGGAGATATTTGTCTCGGTCTCCATACTGAAGAAGCACTGTGCAACACACAACCATGTCCAGGTATGACAAAAAAAAAACGGCTTTGCTGTTCCTGTTGTGCAAAATGAGGCATTTACAATACTGCAACTTTTTCTTTCTCTTTAATCTATTGTTTAGTTAGCAAATTATCTTTCTCCTTTATTAAATGTATACTGAGCTCTTCTATGCTACACTCACAAGGGATTCATTAAGAGAAGAATATTGCCTCCTGGACACCACCTCATCCCCAGCAAACAAGTTGCTGAGGCATGTACAGTACGAGTATCACTCTTTCAAGTGTATATTGTCTTGTATGAACCCTTGCTTAAGCTGCTTTTCATATAAAACCAACAGAAATGATCTTTGCAAAATATGCTATTGAACTTCAGATGTTAAGGAACAGAGAATTATCTTTTAAAGGACTCTAAAGTGCTTAGCAAATGAAACGTCTCAGCTCTCTTACTAGTTATATAACAGATCATGACTTTGTAACTTGGCTTTTGAGAATTATAAAAGGAATAAAACTTCTGGGGAAATTAAAGTCAGAAGTAGCGAGTAAAAACATAAAAAAGAAGGTAAAATCATGAGTGAAAAGACACTGGGAAAGTTTGTTTTCATTTATTGCTTATCATCAGGTTATAGACAACAGTAAAAGGAAGTGCCTGCAAGTAGTTCTGTCATCACATTATATTACTTGCTTCACAGAAGGTTGCTAAACTGCATGGCAAAAGTTTTCTGCTTGTATGATGAGGTCAAGTACAGGAAAGCACTTGCTCCATTTGTGTGAATTTCTGGATCCTATTACCTGCACAGAACTGCAATTTTACTTAATTTCCTTTTCCAAATGCTGCATGTCTTGCAGCAGAAGTACCTACTTTGTCAAAATTAAAACAAGTATAACATGCTGAATTGGGTTTAGAAAAAGAAGATACAAATCGATGGCTTGACTGTTCAAACCAAATAGTGTATATTTATGCATAGAAGTTATTTAGCTGACTTGGGATACTTAGAAACTTGTTTAAAGGTCAAAACTGGAATGTTCATTTTACTAGCATTATAGCTACTTCTCTTCTGCATTTATTTTCTATAAACATTTTTCTAGAAATGACAATTTACAAAAATGCACACGTAATTCTACATCTTATTTCAACCTACTTATTAACCAAGTTTTGCAGCAAATGGGGAAGTTGGTTTCATTTTATTTCAGGCAGGTAAATATTTTTGTAAAGCAATGCACTTTCAGAGTGAAACACACTTTTTACACATCTGTGGTATCTTATTTATCTTTCAGCCTCACTGAAAATTTACCACATGTTTTTGAAATAACCCATCTAACAACTAGCTGTGAGAATGAAGCCCTGGGTTCATTTGCAAAAGCTGCTTCACTGCCCTTATTTCACATTGGTAGGAGACAAAAATGACCCCAGTGCTACACAAGGTTGAGGTTGGACTAATTCCTGCATCCTTGCAGAGGCATTTTACTGTGGTGAGGATCATGACCTGCTACTGTAGATCTGGAAATACCATTGTTGACATTTGCTGTTTGAACGAGATTTTTGGTACAAGAAAGGTATATCAGTGAAACTAGAAACTGCCAAATAACACATAAATATACATGAAAAAATAGAAACTATTTAAAAGATTTATTAAGTTATGGAAAGAGCATAATTTTCTTGGCATTTGAAATAGTGCTTTTTTGACAAAAACAAAATTGGAAAAAAAGCTAAAATTTGAAAAGTTCTTATGCTGTGGAATTTTGAGGATATGAAGGGCTAATAACAAAACCAGCTGAAAGTGTGTGCTGAAACGTGGTTATTGGCCTGTGGCTTCACCATACATCATTTTTTTTTATCCTTCATTTTAAGAGCTGTATCACTGTATGTTTTTGTGGGTTCTTTTGCTTGTTTGTTTTGTTTTGTTTTGTTTTATCTGAAGAAAGCCCCATTAGTATGAATGAAATAGCTGCACTATTGATCAGTAGTGTTTATACACTGTTAATCAGTATGCCTAATCTGTCAAAATTCTGTCTGTAATAATCTGTCTGTAATATCCTGAGTAAAGCAATATTTTATTTTTTAAAGTAATTTCCATGAGGGGGAGAAATATACTCTGTCCTTGAACTTCTAGCTCACACATGGAAATAAAGGATAAAGCAGTTGAGCATTTAGAAAATATGCTCTGGTTCTGCATGAAAGAAATTTATGATCTTATAGACTGGTGGCCTGATATTTCCAAGGTACCTTCTTCACCCAAAGGATCTGCTTGACTTACTGACTTCAAAGCCTAGACAAAATGCTGAAGGCAGAAGGCAAGACATCCAAGTAAACTTTGCAGTGTTAAAGATGAAAGGTAGTGCCAGGTTAAGCACCTTTCCAGTCCTTCCTCTCTTTTCTGTCCTCGTGACTTTTGCAGAGAAATCAGGAGCAAGTTGAGAGGAGCCTTAATGAGGTGGAAAGCAGAAAATGGTGTGAGGAATCTGCATGGAGTTCAAGACAGGCTTGGATACCTCAAAGATAAAGAGATCAAAGGAAAGAGACAGAATAACTGAGTCTATTTAAGTGCATACAGGAGGCATGGGGTTGACCTCTTCATAAAGGTACAGGTAGCGACCCACTGACTACCCATGCCATGCACCTGGGATTCCAGCGCGGGAGGAAATGGTCCTTGGACCACTGCTGGAGACTTTCCGTGCTGAAGCTGTTTCAATCTGCCCCATCCATTTCTTTTTACCATGGTATTAATTAGGAAGTCAATGGCTAACACTGTCACAGAAAGCATTTGCTGCTTGACATTTTTCAAAATTGAAGTCTAGAATATTCTTGTTGTAATCCACTTAGTCTGAGGTTTAGTTTTAGCCTTTTCCTGTAAAGTTATGGAGAAATTAAAGTGCAAATACAAACCATGTGTGCTAGATCTGTGCCATATATTAAGAGGCCCAAGTAGGGCAAGACTCTTCTGATATGCCAACCAATTCATAAATAAATGCATAAAAGTTTTGTGAGCTTTCAAATTATTCACAAATTTAAGTGTTTGCCAATCTAACTTGAAACAAATTAGGCCAATGTTTTTGTTTGTTTTGTTTTGTTTCGTGATTGAATTGTAAGAAAGGTGACTTCCGCAAGCTCACAGCATCTTATGGCATTTGGGTCAATTCACTTAAGTGTTCTGAGATCACAAAGACATTGCCTGGTATGAATTAGAAATGTCTTAATCAAATCTACATAGGCAATGGAAGAAATCCAAAGAAATGATAGAAACTGTTAATGAACCATACATGGCAGAAGGAAAAGAACAAGATCCCATCTAAGGTATAAAGTAGCCTTCTCTATCTACAGCTAGGAAACAGAACAGAATGAAAGGAAAGAAAAGGAAAGAAACATACTTTTTTTTTTTTTTTTAGTTGAACAAACATCCTCTCTTAGAGTGGGCATACATATTTCTATAGCTCTTTATGTTACTAACTGTCCCTGGTTGCTTTGCAGAAGCTAAGGGCTAGGCCCCCTGGCACAGTCAAAAAGAGCGTCTCCAGCAGGTCGAGGGAGGTGATCCTGCCCCTCTACTCAGCCCTGATGAGGCCACATCTGGAGTATTGTGTCCAGTTCTGGGCCCCACAGTACAAGAGGGATGTGGAGAGAGTCCAGCACAGGGCTACAAGGATGATCAGGGGCCTGGAGCATCTGCCCTATGAGGAGAGACTGAGGGAGCTGGGCCTGTTCAGCCTGGAGAAGAGAAGGCTGAGAGGGGATCTAATCAGTGTCTATAAGTACCTCAAGGGAGGCAGTGAGGAGGTGCTGGCCTCTTTTCAGTGGTGGCCACCAACAGAGCTAGAGGTAATGGCCACAAACTGAGACAGCAAAAGTTCCACAGGAACTTAAGGAAAAACTTCTTAATAGTGAGGGTGACAGAGCACTGGAACAGACTGCCCAGAGACTGTGGAGTCTCCTTCTCTGGAGATCTTCAAAACCTGCTTGGATGCCACCCTGTGCCACGTGCTCTAGGTGACCCTGCGTGTGCAGTAGGATTGGACTAGATGACCTCTAGAGGTCCCTTCCAACCTTAAGCATTCTATGATTCACTCTCACTCCGTTTGCTTGATGCATTTAATACCACTGCCTGTGTCTCTCTCTGCTCCCTGCAGACAGCTGGTCGGACTGGTCCGAGTGGTCTGAGTGTGACGCGTCCGGAGCTCAGTTCCGCGTTCGCCAGTGCGCTATCCTCTTCCCTGTGGGCAGCCAGTGCTCTGGGAACACCACAGAGACGCGAGCCTGTGCTTTCAGCTCTAACTTCATACCAGGTGAGAGCCAGATTCTCCATCAACCACAAGGGATATATTTCAGAACATTTCAGTAACAGGGCTGATTATCTCCTCATGCTGCACTGTGCAGAGAGCCAAGAATTTAAATAGAATTTGCCTTTTCTCAACCTTTTTTCTGGTGTGTTCTTTAGAGCAGATGTTGCTGGATGCAGTCTCTTCATGAAGATCTGTTGGGAATTTCATTACTCAGTATAACAGCATTCCCCAGGTCCTTCCACTCTACTTAATAAAAAGGTGCAGAGCTGATAATAGACAGTTAGGAGAACTAATTTGTTTTATTTTATTTTATTTATTTTATTTTATCCTATTCTATTTTTTTGGGGGCGGGGGGGGGGCAGGTGCGGGGAGGGTGTCCGTTTGTTTTTTGAGGTTCTGGGGATATTATAGAAACGTTCCTCTATTTTTTATGACCTGCATGTACAGAACTGGATGCTGTGCACAGTAGTTATGAAATCATTTCATGGAGTCTCTTATATTAATAGCTGATTAGAAAGTTAAATGCTGTCAGGTGTGCTGCAGATCCATATCTCCTACATGACCACTAAATGCCTGATGGACAGTCATGTCATGCATCACCCCACAGTATTTGTTGAAACCCAAGCCCGAGTTCTTTTCTTTGAATCATAGCAGTCATTCACAGAAAGGTTGACACATTGTACTGCTGTTAGCAATCATCTTTTCATCTGAGTACTTACAGAAAAACAGTAGCCTATTCACAGGCTGAAGAATCGACATTTTCATGTATCATTTGAAATAAATTATGTTTACTCAGCACAGCAATCTTTTTCTCTGTGACAATGTTGTACAATACAGTGCAATATTGCAAAGACATCAGCAAATATAAACTGCCTTTATGAATGGTGCATAGACAATAGGAATAAGTTCTTTATCTCACGAATACCTTTTTTATTTTCCTCTAAAACCACTGCTAAAGAATTCAGGTTGAAAAGAATAACTCCCACATTGTATTTTCTCCTTTTGCTCAGGGTTTCAAAGGAGCTTGGTTAATAGTCACATTCTGCAAATGCTCCACTTAATCCAATATAAGCTCTACATCTTGTTCTGGAAAGTATGCGTTTGCAGAGTCTGAAGTGAGGAATGCCAGGGGAATATACAGCAGCCACCTCTTCTCTAGGCCTTCTGGTTTGTTTGCTACTCACCTTGGCCAAAGTAGTTTTTTTTTCTTGGGATCTTCCAGCTCACGTTCACTCCCCTATTAAATAATGTTCCTCAGAGTTCTTTCCCTCCCAACTTCTTCCAATTCAGCTCACTCCTTCTCTCAGCTAGTGGCCTAGCATGTCCACCCTCACATTGTTTCCTCCTCCTCCTGCCTTCTTTCAGTGCAAAAATTACTTTTTCTCATCATTGCTACTACTGTGTTTCTTGAGTTAATCCATATCAACATTACTTTCTGGATCCTTACTGTCTTTGCATCCATTCCTCTCTACTTTTTGTTTGCGCTGTGAATTAACTGTTTCCCAGCCATTAAGTATCTGTAATAGTCTAAATCAGTCTATTTTGTCAGACCTGATGCTTCCTTACTTTGAAATTAGTTTGCATTGATTTAGTAGTTGAAAGAGGGTAAAACTTTGTGATTCGCTTTAGCAGAAATAGTCTGTGGTATGCTAGATATGCAAAAGTCGTAGCGCTTTGTTTCACATCTGGTAATATGCTAAGGCATCCTTCAGCAAAAAATTCAAGCTGGAGAAGAGATTAATTTTTATGCCAGAACCACTCATAAGAACTAGAATTTCTTGCATATATTTCATCTTCTTGCTTCATCTTTTGACAATGGGATTCTATTTAATGAAAACAATGTCTTCTTTTTATCCTTTTCTTTTCTTAGTCCTAGCTTTTAATATCTTTATTTAATAGACCCTATTTTTTGTACTATAAGAAGCAGCATACCTTCAACTGCTATCTGGCTTCTCCTGCCACTAATTTTTTTTTTTGTATCAGATTTCATCTACTGCTCCTTTTTCAGTCCAAAATGTCTGTCTGTCTTTTCTCATATAGAAGCCATTGCATACCTGTAACAATCGTTTTTGCCTTTTTCTAAACTCTCTTTAGTTCTGCTAGAGGCATTCTTGAGATGAGAAAACCAGAACTGCACACAGTGTTCAAGGTGTGAACAATGCCATGGATTTATAAAATGCTATTTTCATATTTTGTTTACTGTCCTTCATGTCTTAAGGCTACTTTGTTTCTTTGGAATGTTTATTCGGAATCCCTCCAAAATAAAAGTGGTCAGGACACAGACTGGAATCACAATTTATTAGTTTACTGTCAAAACCTATGAAATTAACAGTCGTCTTTTGTGAAGATGTTTAAATTCTATCTTTTCCTGCTAGCAATACATGTGACTCCAAGAAGTAATGAATCCATTTCAGCTCTGAACAAAATAATAAAATTTACATTAATTTTATCATTCAGTTATTCAGTGCTTTCTCAACATGTTTTTCCTACCCCCCCAAAAAAATGCTCATTTTCACATGATCTGTTTAATTTCGGAGATCCTTTGAGGCAAGGATGAAAAATACATTGCTGGTATTACTTGGGAATCTGAGAAAGCTGAGGGTGTCCTGGGACCTTCCTGTTAATTCCATCACATAGTGAAAATCCTTTTTATGTATTTCTGACTCTGAGTAAACACAGTAGAATAACTTTTGAAATTCTTATTCTGTTAATGAAATTAGTAGCTGTCTATAACATTTTAACTCCATGGCATAACCACCTTACTTATTTTTCTAGAAATAACAGTGGCACGATCCAGCAGCATAGAAGAGAAACGATGTGGCGGTAAGCTTTTAAGTTCTCTCCTATCTATGTATTAAATGTTGAATTACTGATTCTGTCTGGTTTCCATTTGTTTCACCTTTTGCACTCTCGTAGTTTTATCCCACATTTTAAATGTCACATTCTTATTATTTTCACTTGCCTAGAAAAAGATATAGTTGCTAAATGATTCCTCATTAAACATCCAGCTGCCATTGCCAACTTTTGAGACAAGAGCATGTATTACTATATGGTTTTGTTTGCTTCTTTTTCCTTATGCCAGTCACCCTTTTTTTTTTCCTCAAAGAGAAAATTCATATCATAAGCTAGTTATGGGCAGATCAACAGCTGTAGAGCTGCAGTACCCTTTCCAGGATAATAATTTCACAAATCTCTTTAGGACTCCAAGCGAATATCTTGCTAACCCAGTAATAGATCAGACTGCATCAGAACAAAAATGATAATTTTTTAAAACGACCTTTTTTGTGCGTGTTGAGCTATCACCCTAGGCTGTGTGATTGTGATTATAACTCTGGCCGGTTCTAGGATTCTTCCATGCACAAGTAAGCTATATTTTTAACCTAATTATGGACAATGTAGGGATATGCATGGTTATGAAGAGCATACATGACATGCATTATCCTATTGTTATCAAGGTAATGCGATTTGATTTCCTAATTAGAAGTGGAATTCTGAAAACATTCCACATGACAGCGGAAAACATTTGTAAAAGTATAGAAAGATATTTCAGAGATATTTTACATAATAGGGCAATGTGCCTGTTCACTTAAGTCTTCCTTTATGTTCCTAAATTCTCAGTAGGCATGTAAAAGTTCTAACTTAGACTCTGAGTCCCAAAACTGGCACTTGTATACTGAACCCTTTTCAGAGGGTTCATTTTAGATGTCCTTCTACAATTTCATGCAGCAGTGAGCTTTCTTAGTTTTACTTCTTGCATATGTGGATAGAATTTGCCATAGTGTCTCCTAAGGGAAGAACAGATGGGAGAGTCCCAGGTCTGGACTCTGCTGCAATCTCAATTGCTTACCCTTTCTGGCTGGTGTGGTTAAAAGCATCCTGAGAGAGACTCCTACGGAGTTTCTCTTCGCCCCATTTTCCCCTTAAATGCTGCCATTTCTTTCATACTCTCCCCTTACATAGACAAAAAAAATCAGAAGACTGGAGAAGTGAGCAAATCAGCCATGCTTTAAAGATAAAAAGTCAGTGAGACAAAGCAGGGGATGGAAAAGAAGTAGGCCTTTTGGCCTGGGGTGTGTTCCAGATAAAGACAATACTAAAAATGTCTCAGGGAAAGCAAGACCTGTGATTCCAAGACTTGGGGGTTTGCTTTGTTCTGCTTCAAGTCACAGTGCACATACATCATAGGAGCAGATGCTGTAGTTCACTGAAAATAAACCACGTATGTACTTTATATACGTAATATATATATATAACACATTATAGCGTGTGCATGAAGAAATTTTAATGAGCTTTCCAACACTTAGGATTTAGCATTTATCTTATTTGCATTCTTTGTTAAGCACATTTCAACAATCTCAGTCTTACTACTCAGAAAGATGCATGATATCTTAGAGTTTCATAATGATCCATCCCAGGAAATAAAATGCATTTGATTCTGTAGAGATAAATGGTTGGAATTAAAAATTGAGACATTTCTGAGAAACTCAGGAAATCTTCCTCATCCTCCTTTTGAGTCAAGCACTACCCTACCTTTCTTTTTTTTGCTTTTTTTTTTCTGAACCTTCTGCTGTCACTTAAAACTAAGGCTCTCTTCTGCTGTCCACTATGCAGAGTTCAACATGTTTCATATGATCGCAGTGGGATTAAGTAGCTCTATCCTTGGTTGCCTTCTTACCCTGCTTGTTTACACCTACTGCCAACGCTATCAGCAGCAGTCCCACGACGCAACCGTAATCCACCCTGTGTCTCCAGCTCCTTTGAATACCAGCATCACCAACCATATCAACAAACTGGACAAGTATGACTCTGTAGAAGCCATCAAGGTGAGCAAGGGGTTTGGGAGCCCGATCACACACAGCATATACGATTATACAGCTTCCCAAAAATTCTACCAACTGGTTTTCTGCAATGACATTTGGAGTCAGATTTTACTGACTCAAAAAAAAAAAAAAAAAAAAAAAAAAGGAGATTTCCCTAGAAGTATCATAATTGCAGATCCTTTGCTTGGTCAGCCCCTATTACAGAGGAAGTTATGTTTTTTGTGCAGTTTATACAGTGTTCTCTGAAAGAAACCAGGCCGCTAGTGTCTATTTGCTTGTTTTCATAGTCATAATCCCTAGCAGCTTGTTCAAGAAGTAAATAGGGCCATTAACAACCATCATGACACATACTGATGGTCCTACTTTGGCATAGATGTATAGTTCACAGCATGGTGATATGTCTATTTGGGAGATTTTATTTGGTGAATATGCATCGGATTATCAGCTACTGTTCATACCCAGAGTAGTCTAAAAATGAGCAGTGCAGATATACATTAGCTGAGACACTGGCATTGTACCTGTATTATGTAACCACTGTCCCTAAAATACTGTTTCTCGTCGTGACCTTTTTAACTAGCTCACCTTTTTAGATCTATTGAACCAAATTAAGACCAGGCATCCCAAAAATACCTGGCTGAGCATCTTCAGACTATGCAGTTTATTTGTGTAGCTGCTAAGCTTTTTGTAAATGAGTATTTTTCATAAATCCTAGCGAATCCAGTTTTCAGTTTCTGCATTTTTTCTTGCTAATTAAAGACATTTTAAGAAATGTTATTAGAAATGGTAAGAAAAGCCTAGGTTTTGTCATCAGTGGAGGAGTTTGTGCCTATCTTAAAGCTTTTTCAAATCCCACTTAATGTTTCTCTGGATCCATGCAAGAGCAAGCTATATTTTAAAAATCTTTCTCTAAATACCTAAGTCATTTTATAAAATGATATTTTAGTTCTTAAAACTTTCAGACTTTTCTCCTACATATTCCTATATATACTGATGCAGTAAAAAGTTCTTAATAAAAATACAGTGACTGAATCATTCTAATAATGGAAGAACTGAATAGATATGGTTAAAAAGAATATAGAGTCTTATAATACTGGAGAAAAGCTATATGCATAACTATATTCTATTGAGTAGCATTGCTTTTTGTAAAACACTTTTGAGCAGACAAATGCAAGTTTTTGCAAAAGTACGGGTGTTTCTGGATGTGTTTTGATTGATTTACAGTTCACAAATATTTGCCACAAGATTAAAGTAAAGTAGTATGCTTAGTAAAGTAGTATGTAATCTTATCTTTCCTTTATTCCATTTTCTTTTCTTCCTTTTTTTTCAGGCATTTAACAAAAACAACCTGATTCTGGAGGAGAGAAATAAATACTTCAATCCCCATCTTACTGCAAAGACTTATTCTAACGCCTATTTTACAGATTTCAATAATTATGATGAATACTAAGGGGCTTGTGTATTTTCTTGGCCTTCTGTAACTCCCCAGTCCCTAAGGCCTGTGCTACATGACTGCTCATGTGATTGAGGCTTCAGAGATGAAGCACAGAGACATTTCAAGCACGATCCAAGCCATCAGTGTCCCATTGCTGCCAAAACCCCCAAACACCTGTTTGTGACCTGATGTTTTCATTGCAGGTTGGCCTTCAGTACAGGTTGCAGCTCTAGCCCCTACATGTTTCTGAACCCCTCCTGAGGAAGGCATTGCTTCACTCAGTTTCATAAGCATTCAGTCAGATTTCTCTAACAAGGGGCGAGCTGATTTCAAAGCTTTTAGAAAAAAAAATCTGTTACCCCTGGCACAATCTTCAGGGGTGCAAATCTAACTTTATTTTGGGCATTACATTATAATTTCCAGGAGTTGGCAATGGAGCCCTCTGTGGAGTCTCACTGAAAGTCCTACCACCAAAACCAGCTCACAGAGCATTGAGAAAAATGTCAAGACGAAATCTGGTTGTTCAGTGATGTCCTGTAGCAGGTTCATGTTCTGGACTGTAAATCATACAGGCTAGGGTTCTTTGCTCCGTTCAGCTGTGTGAAGAGTGTGACAAGTAAGGACATACAAGTGATACGATATTGTGGTGAAGCACAAAACTTTCAGGGTAGATGGCTTCCAGTTGCGAGTCAAGTGACCTAAAGCCTATGCCTGATTTACTTTATGGGACAGTGTCAGAGAGGCAAGGAGGACACACAGGAAAGGCACACTGGGATGTTTCTGCATGTTGTTGGGAAGCCAGAGTCACTGTAGCATGCAGATTTGGATGAGTCATGGTGGTCCAGAGGCTTCTTCTCCTCAGCATGTGCATACGGAGCCTGCGTGTCTGGCCTGCTGCAACACTCCCGTCATGCCGCTCAGTGAAAGGTGTGATTGCACCATGTTTTGCTACTGCCTCAAGCTTTCTGGGGTTATGTAGGCATTATTCTGGAACTGCTTTTCTCTTTCCAGCTTTGGATTCATATACATGTTTTTGACAAAGCAAAGCAAAATCAGAAAATGCGTATGCGTTTGCAAATCGTTGTCTCATCTTACCAATGTGTTTGATCCAAATTAATCTGCCTGTGAGGGAATATTGTTAAGGCATTTTAAGTGCATTTCTTGTTGGACCTTATTGATGTAAATATTTAAATGCTGGTTACGTTTTAAATTATCAGTTTTAATTTCTTTCCTAGTGGCAGGTGAGGAAACACAAAGGATCTTCACATTTTTATACCATTTCATTTTATTCTCTCAGTCTTCATCCTCATTTATAACATTATTATTTTTGGAACTGAAATTCCACATGTAAAATTAAAAAGTAAGGGCAGAGATTTGGGGCAGATTTTACAGAATATTTTTTAGTAAGGTGGCATTTGCCACTCAGAATCTCATAAGAAGAAATTAAAAATGAATATTAAGGATTAAAGAGTTGGATGTTTTGGGTTTTGAACTTATTTGGTACAAAGATCATAACCACAGAATATCAGGAATGTATGCAAGGAGAAGCACAGTGCAAATGTTTCCACTGTATCAGATCATTAGGTTATGCTACCGTAGGCAAATAGCAGAAAAAAAAATGTATAAATTATACTAATTCCAAACTATGTGAAAAATTGCAATAAGTAGCAAGGAACACGGACAATGTGAGACAGCATCAGAGTATCACTTTGGTGATCCAGCAATTTACTTAAAAATAAACACCTTATCTAGCTATGGCAGTGAGTAACATTTTTGAGTGGGGTTAGCTCCCAGTGTGGTACTATGCTTCGTACTTCTCTTTTGCAGTAAAATGAGAAGAATGCAAAATGGGTGTTCTCTGAAAAGCTGCAAAGTGACCACACATCTACCATCTATCAAAGTAATTGAGAGCATCTTTCCAATTTTTGCAACTGAACAGTTACCCTTGATAATGTTAACTATGTCAAAAGAAAGAGCTTCTACCCCTCACACCAATCCATATTAAAAAGTATGATAATGCTGATTGTCTATAATTTGTGGTTGTACTGTACATTAGATTTATTTTTCCGGGAAGAAATTATCAGATTATCTTGCCAATTGCCTTTGGGCAAGAGGGAATTTTCTCTGCAAGGAAAGTCAGTGACATGGATAGAGAAGGAAAAAACTCTCCAAATGGTAACCAGCATGGTGTCTGAATTGCTCTGTTCATGCCAAAAGTTAAAATTCTAAATTTAAAAAAGTATAAAGAAAATAAAAACTATATTACTATCAGTGCCAAGAAAAAGAACAACATAGGGAATACACCAGTATATTCACACACATAAATGCAGAAAAAACTATTCCTCTCTGCCACTGTACTAAAAGCACATTAGTCTGGCTTCTGGATTTTATACTTAGACTATTAGTTATGAGTCCAATATTTTTAAAATATTTAAACTGTGTATTTTGATTTTAATCTTTTTTTTTGTAATTAAAATTATCTGAAATGAGCATTTTTTAACTCTTCAGTTGTTCTGAGGTGTGCCTATCTTTACATCTATCTGTTTTCCATTCCTTGAACAGCTTGGTTCATATGTTAGAGACACATTATATATATGGTGATAATACCCTAGGTTAAGTCTGCACAGGCCGCACAAGGCTTAAGTGCAGTTAGCAGATGCCCAGTCTGCTCACGCTTCCATCTCTCAAAGGAGTGCTTCTGGAATTCCAACTCTTTGACTAACTCCAGTGTGATGTCGTTTAAAGATCATGCCATCTTGTCAGAGAAGTGTCTTTTTTTTTTTTTTTTTTTTTTTTTTTTTGACATTTAGCTTCCCGAATTATGCAATTCTAAATTGCGGGCAGAGATGCTGCTTGAGGTCTGATTTTCACATTCCTTCAGGGTAAATGTGAACACTTCTTCAATGAGAAATATTGATCCCAGGATGTCCTTCTCAAGCTAGATTCTTAGACAACAAGTTTTAAAGCCATTAGATTTTTGTGTCTTTGATAATTTTAGATGTGCTATTGTCAATATTTGCACCTTCTGACTTCGTCACAGCTGTCCAGGTGGTTTGAAACAGCCTTTCTTAACACATGGAACCATGCAAAATGCAGTTTTCTGTTAGGTTTAAATTTACTTTATTTAGTAGGGTTTTTTGTTTTTTGTTTTTGTTTTTTTCCTTCCTAAAACGGGCTGCACATGCTTTGGGGCAAAGTAGTTTTCTGCATGATAACTCTTTTTTATTTTTTTTTCCCAAAAATGTAACAAAGTGCACATCTTATTTAAGCCAATAGGATTTGTACAAGAGGAAAAATTAGTTCTTACAGCAGTAGCTCTTGGAAAGGGAGAATTAACCCCCTTGACCCTTAAAAGCCTTGTGATAGTAGCAGGCATGGATTTTTGGCATGGGGAAAGTGATCTGTTCTGGATAGGTAACTATATTACCTCTGATGCCAGTATTTAATAATCCTAAACTATTTCTGCACTGATTGCATTAGTTTTAAAAACTGGCATAGGCTCAGATTGGTGTAGGACAGTCTGTATTTAGTTTGCTTTATCAGAATTCCACACTAACCTTGAGGGAAATACCATGCCAATATATGAATCAAGAGCTACCACAGCACTTACATGAAATAAAAAGAGTTCTCAGATCATGAGACCACATAGCTGTTCAAACCAGAAAAGGAAGTAAGAGGCCCCAGGTGCAACAAAAATATCAATGAGAAAAATGATTCAATATTTTTTTTCCTCATAAATGTAGAATATATATGTGCACTTCCTTATCCCTCAATGTGGGACCAGTTTTATTAAAATCAACATAACATAATCACATTCCTGAAGTTAATTGTGTGCGTAATGGCTTTGCTATACGAGATCCAATTCTGTAAACACTTGAGTCTGCGTTTATCTCACTCTGCTTGAGGCATCTGGCCAAGTTACAGCTGTAGCTGCCATCAGCACCCTCTGTGTCTGACGGAGATGGGACCCTTCTCTCTTGTCTAATCTAGGAGCGTATCCTTCTTCAGTGGCCAGAGTTGACTCCTGGAGAAGGCTTGTGTCTCTCCACTAACAGTATAGGAAGCCTGGAGAGATACACTCCTAATTTTGGCGGCTCTTTAGATGCCTAAATTTAGGTTGACAAAATCTAGATTGGCTCTTGAGGCCAAGTGTGATTTTACATAAGTAACCACACAGAATACAAAGGTACAGAGGTAATAAGCTGCTTTTTATAATGTGTGTTTACAGGATTGAGCACAAAATCTATAGCTTCTGCACAAATCCATGCACAGTACAAGATGACTGCAGTAGTGTCAAAACTAATTCATTTAAGATTGTTCACAAGCAAATCTGCATCTCAATATCAGGGAATAGAGAAGTGTTCATTATGTGGGGTATTTGAATTCATTCTTTTCTTTGCTAAATAAATGAATGATAAAACCAGACACTGCTTGATTTCATTTAAAAGCCGTTCTCCCTATTAGCAAATGGTTTTTGGATGTGTTTTCTGTCCTTGCTCTCCCCTCCTTCTCCACCAAAGTGAATCCATGTGAGGTTGAAATGTCCTAAGGAGACTGTGCAGTCTCCTTACACAGACTGTTCTGTGTAACTGAATGAAGGCTTTCCATCATATCGTCAAGCAACAGGAGTTTTGCAAGTGGGACAGGACAAAAAGGGAAACGTGTTAACCTGGGAGGTTTGGCAAAAATTACAGCTCCAACGGGAGCAATAGAAATGCAGAAAAATCTCACTGGTGGCTTGGCAAATTAATCAGTAAAACTACACATATACTTCAGCCTGGTTAGGAACAAGTAAGGCAAGCCTTGCACCCAGGAACTCCTGAATAGTCCAACTAATTGGTTACTCAAGCAAACAGCAGGCTAACAACGGGCATGCCGGACAGATTCCAACAGGTCTTCTGCAAAGGTGGGAGGCAGGAGGGAATTGACCTGGAAACATTCTCCATGTCCAGTTAACCAGAAGGGAATGAAATGCTTTTCCCAGCAGCAAGCAGCATAGCACAGGTGAGATCCAAGCAACATCTCTGTTGACAGTAAGGTAGGGCAACAGGAGCAGACCTATAAAGAAAAAGAACTGGTGCTCAGCACATGGATTTTTGACTAGTGTCAGCCTAGTCCCATAGACAGGCACAGAGAAAGTTTTCTTTACATGTTTAGAGTGTGCCTCTAGTTTCATGCATGCATTCAGGGCAAAATAAATAATCAAAAAAGTAAGTCCAGTTCACACCCTCTGAGATTGCTGCATGATGCAGTTGAAAGCACAGCGAGAGGTGCACCAGGAACAGATAAATACTTGGTTTCCAATTAACTTGGTTTCCAATTAACTCTCTAGGCTAGCCACTTTTCTGCCTTCTTCTTTCACCTATTCTGTGCATGGAGAAGTGCTTACAGTGCCACCCATCTGAGGATTATCTTCATGAGAAGTTAATTCAAAGGTGAGGTTTTAAACCAGTACAAAAGTCTGTAAAAATATGTAGCACAAAACTGATTAAGATGAAAGACTGAAAACTATTAGACCTAGTCAGGCTTATTTTAATTCTTCTCTGTGTAATGTAGTCATTCCTCAACTGAAAGGAACATCTCAACAGAGATACAAGTTTCATAATATCATTTCAGAAAACAAATGAATCAATGTAACTTTCAGCTTTCTCACAATTCGGTCTTGGAGGCAGAGGATACAACAGTAAGTCTTTATCTGTGCTTTTTGTTTTTTCCAAAGGATTTATCCACAAACCTTATCCAGCAATAGTTTCATTTAAAAAAATGCAATGAGAGATGATTAACATTAAAATACATGTCCCAGGCTTCAACAGTCATGTTTGCTAATTCCTAATCCCATAGTTTTGGATTCATTTTCCTTTTTCTTAGCTGCAAAAGCAATATAAGTATCAAATTTCAAATAAATGGGACGTTCAAAGTTCTAACTTTTAAGAAAAAATTTGAAACAAGTACATCTGCAAAAGGAATTGCTTTTATACTCATGTGCCGAAGAGTGCTGAAGTGGCCTGTACTGCAGAAAGATTGGTTTTAGAAGTGATGTACCCAAGGTAAAAGTAATTGAAACACAGCTCACGTATTTTCAGAAATAGCAAGCGTTTTTGGTTTGCTCTCAGGAAAATGCTATTGCTTATTGCAATAATGGAGGTGAAAGTTCCGTGTCCAGAACTTTGCAGGGAATGATTTTTTCTTGCCATTAGCTCCTTCAAAACCAGTCCTCCTAGCAAAACTTGCCAGGAAAGCGGCTGAAAATGGCCATACTTAGGAAGAAACATTGATATAGTGCCCAAAGCATGGGATCAGGAAGGCAGGGTTCTCAGTCAAATGCCAGTTACATCTGTAGAGCCCTTCCACTGACATAAGGTTTATTTTCAAATTAAACCTATACAGACCCATAACACAAGATATATCCTAAGGTGTAATCTTAAATTGTTCATTGACTTGTTTAGTGTTGCCAATCTACCAGTGTTGCTATTTCTGAAAATCAAATGCTTGTTTAGTACTCCAAAGGGGCAATAAATCACAATGACCAGAATTTTTTTTTCAAACGTATGCTTCATACCCTGCATTTCCCTTTCTAGTGGTATTTTGGCTAGTTTAAATGTTTTAATTTGATAGCTTTTTTTTTAACAAGTTGGATTATAGCTTGAGGCTTTTTCACTTTTCTAGTCTCTATCATTCATTTTGTTGTTTTACTGCCTTGGTTATCATTCATAATTCCTTCCACATTTATTGTCTTCTTTCAGCTTCAGTAATACTTTGCTCCTTTTTTCCTGTCTTCAGTGTCAGCATTACCTGAGCTGAATCCCAACGTGCTTGTTTAACGCTTTTCCCAGATCAAGATACTTATCCTTAATATATATAGTAAAATTGCAGTCACATATCTGAGATTCATAGTAGAGCTCAATAAAAAATTCATAGCGGAGCTTTGTAAAAAAAAAAAAAAAAAAAAAAAAAAAAAACAAGGCCAAAAGAAACAATGAGAGGAATGTTCATCCAATATACTCCGACACATGGTAATCATAATATTAGCTTCCCTTTCATAGAAATTAAACTGCTGGCAGCCTTTGGCTTAAAGAACGTGTTACTACCTCTGACCAAAAGGTGTTGAAGGGTTACTCAGCCTGTCTATACAGAGTTAAATATCATCCTGATTTCTCCACTGAAGAAAATATCTCCAGCTTTGCAAGGGTCACTTAGTGACCATTGAGAGGGTTGTCAAATGGACCAGTGGCAAACTGTCTGGATGGCTTTCTGCTCCAATATTATCTTCTCAAATTAGAGCCAAAGAACGATACTAACAGAAACTAAAGCGCCCTGTGTAAAACTTGCCTCCTGAAGCATCCCTGTACCCAGGAGACTTCAGGAGATGGCAGCTTAGAGCACCAGCTCCCCTGGTGTGGGCCTGCCAGATCTTTTCCCTTGCTGGAGAACAACGCTTGTGTTTACACTCTGTGTAAACAGCTTAGCTCTCGGTTGGGTGTGAGGATGGAAAACAAAGCTAAATATTTAGGAGATGCCCTGGCATCATGTAGTTCTTCCTTATTTATTTATTTGTTCATCTTTCTGGATGTCTGGATTTTTCCTTTCCTATAGCTGTGATATTAACCATGCTTTGCTGCTTTTGGACCACTGTCTTAGAGCAGAGAACAATTTCTCCCTCTGCAAAGAAACCTTTTTTCCCTGAGTACCTGAAATCTCTTTTCCTAGACACTGAACCAGAGCTAAAATAGTGGTTTAGCAGAAAAAAAAAAAAGCCACCCAACAGCAATGACACTTCTCCTTTGCGGGTGCTAAACCATAAGTCTTGCAAGTTTACAATAGACGTGGCAAAATGGCCTTAAAGCTACCATGAAAAAAGTGGACAGCTGTTGGGAGCATGAGCCCCGTGGTGGTGGACAGACACTACCATTACCATCCCATTTTTCCCTCCAACTGCAGGCAGATACTGCCTGTTGAAGAAGGTATTTGCTCAGAATGATGTCTCCATATGTTGGGCTTCAGCCAAATCAAGGGACAAAACAGGGTATTGTCAAGAAATTTTCTCTCTGCAAACAACTGAAATAAATAGAACTTGTTTAATTTACTGAGCAAAAATTGTGAAAGCCCATTTAAATACACTGATTGCCTGGTTGCAAAGAGCATTGCTGAAATAGAGTTTGAAGTAAATATTAAAATGCATCAGTGTTCATGCATCATTTTCTGTTGCTGCAGCTCTGTACTGGTGGGAGGTACAATTGTAAGAAATAGAGTGAAAATGACAAACAAACAAACAAACAAAAGGCAGTCCTATAGAGTGTTATATAGAAATCAGAAGACCACAGTGTTTCTCTGGGTTTGTATATCATATTTTCAGCAAAGGGGGGAAGTGTAACTCGGGTCTTTCTTTAATTAATTTATTGAATTTCCTTTACTTCTTTTCAGATACGTTACAGTGAAAGCCCAGTTGCTTGTCATATCTCAAGGCAAGATTATGAGGCACTGGAAACAACCTTTACTTATGCCAAAATGTAGCTGATGTAAGAAAAAAATAAATTCAAAAAAAGTAAAGGTGGAACACAAAACTTGATGTTGCCATCTTGAAGAAGCCTCTTGAGCTTCTTATTTTTTCACCCGTAGCAAAACATTAATATTTGCCTGTCTTATGGTGTGTACATTAACTAATGTTTTGTTCCTGAATTCTCTTTCTATTGTCAAATTTAAGACTGAAGGTTTCATGATGCTAGAGCCATGCATATATTATCAATAAAGTTAATCATATGCTTCAATTATTTATAATTTGTTGGTCTCCCTAATAAGCAAATGACTAAACTGTTCGTGACAGTCCATGCTAAGCAGATGAGCAGTAATACAGGACCAAGTAATTGCAAAGACAGCACCAAAAAAATTAGATGTCAGTTATATATATATATATTTTTAATGCAAAAATTTGCAAACTTTTTACGAGTGTGGCCTGCACGTAAGACAAAAACTCTTGCGTGCTTTCTGAGTCCTGACAAGATAGTGTGAAGGGGCTTCTTGCAGTCAGTGGGAAAAAAAAGAAAAAGAAGAAAAACTTTGAAATTGATTTTGTATTTGAAAGCAGGACAGGTTAGAAAGCCAGTGCCAGCTGTGTGCAGTTTCTCGTGCACAGCCCTGGACACACAATTTCACACCTGCAGTCAGAGCTTGATGACTGCACCTGAATGTGCCTAGATGTGAAATCAGAGGTCCCTGGGAAGCTGTGACCAGTTGCAGTTCTCCTTATGAAATCCAGTGACTATCCGTGGTCAGTGGGTGCCTGGGTGTCCGAGGGAATATGAATACCACATCAGAGGGGAATGGGAAGATGAGAACTGGGTGTTCTTGACACTAGGATTATCCAATGCTTCGATAAAACAGAAATGTTCAAAGGTGCTATTAAAAAATGCTTCCTTGAGATCTTAGCTATTTTATCCCTTGCCTTTACCCTTTTTCCAGTTAAAAGAATGAATTGTTTTTTCCATAGGGAATATTGCAACCTTGGAGGTCTTTATAAGCTCTGATCATGTTCTCGTTGAGTCTCCTCCTTTTGTAATAACAATTGCATAAATCATAGAAATTAATATAACTTGTTAAGTAACATGTTAAGAAGACCCAGATCGGAGGCTTGTAGACCGAGTTGTGGAGTCATTCAGCATTCTAATGGGTTAACTCATTTTGAGAACTCACACGGAGGTAGATGGTACCCCATAAAATACTGTCAATACAAGACTGTAATCTGAGCTTCCATTTTGGCTTTATTTAATGAGTATGTCCTTATTTTATGTCCTTAATTTGCCTCTCTGCTATGTGAAGCTGATATCCTATAAGAAATTGAGAGGCACATTTTTTTCCCCCATTAACATTCTTCCTTACTGCAGATGCAATCAATGTTATGGGTAAGTCTATAAAACATACTGTTTTTTGGATACCTTTAGAGATAAGATGTCAGTTTGGAATGCAGGTGTTCTATAGCAAATGACCTTCAGAAAGATCTATTTAGAAACCTTGAAACTGTGTTAGAAATGGTGGGAAGGATGGTCAATGGGGAGAATTAAAAGTTGACTACTGTATATTGTAGAAATTAATACACTTTGAGTATAAACAAAATAAAAGAACCAAAAATGAAGTCCTGGGCAGAACAGGTAGAAATGTAGTCATCCAAGAGCTCTGGAAAGGCTATAAGAGAAAAGGATGCCCCAAGCAATGAAATTCTCAACAAGAACTCCTACTAAGACATACAACTCTTCAGAGGAGTCATGCAACTCTTATTGCCGAAGCCTTGGATTCTCAAATATATGCAAATGCAAAACAAGGGTATTCGTGCAATTTTAGCACCCAAGATTTTCTCCCCTCAGCCAGGCAACCATGCAACAGGCTTCTCTAAGCTCCTGCTAAGTGGGTTGACCTATAGTTAGCCTCGTGGCTGACTATAAAATTCTGCCAGTCTGATCTGGCAGCAGATTTCAGTGACTTTGTGCAGTTGTCAATGGCAACAGGTGATGAACGAGTAGCGATGGTGCAAATGATTGGCAGAAGTATTTGCTACAGGCAGAAATGGAAATCCAAGTGAAAATGAAAGGAGGCCCCTGGAGTGGCTATGAAGTTCTTGGACAGAGCTGGTGGAGGCAGCCCAACACTTAGCATTCAAATGCAAAGGCTTTATATTCAGCTTTATATTCATTCAAACTCTGGAGAGTTTGTCCTGCTTCTCAGCACTGAGAAATCGACTTTTGTTCTGATGCCCATGCAGAGGTTTACACACACACGGGGTAAAAGTGGTTGCTGTGAAGAGCTGGAAAAGACCATGTGAAGCAGCCTGTAATGGGGCCTGGGGAACTCTATTAGACCTCTTTCCCTTTGACTGTTGGTGGTGACTGTTTTATGTAACATAGTTTACAGAACTGCCAAACATTGGTGCTGTGAGTCTGAGCAGAGCAGATGACACAGAGGTCTCTGGTCCTTCTGTCCCTGCCCTCAGTCTTTTCTCACAGATCTGTAGGAGTAACATAATATGAATACAACAAAGGCAGTGAGAGAAATCAGTGGAAACAGACAGAAGATAACAAGAAAGCAAGAAAGGAGTCAAGCAAGGAAGGAGGGGGAGACTGTTGCCCTCATAAGACTTAGCAGCAATTTGGATGTTCCAGCTTTTCCGAAGAGTCTGTCTTCGTTCAATGTATGCTTGGCTCTTGGATCATTTAACAAATGTGAAAAAACACCAGGAGGAACAGGCACATTTCCAGAAATGAAGACCCAGATCAGAGCTGTCAGTGCAGGGAGCAAGTGGCAATCTCAGTCTGCAGAAGGCATGGTGGTTATCAGCTGTGGACCAGTCAGAATGAAATTTCTCCTGAACTAATGAAGGTCAAAGGCAGAGACGTCCTCTATGAGCTGGCTTTTTTCTTCACCATTTTGCTCAAGATTGCTGGGGTTTGTAAGGATTCCCTCTTATATGTGACCAGATCAGGAAAAACAGACTAATTAGCCATGCATATGTATTACAGCGATTTCCTATGTCACTTAGACTTTTGGCATGACTTTTGTATAATAAAACATAACAAGGACTGGCCTATTTTTTTATTCTGCCTCCAGCAGATCTCATGTTGCTACTTATGTGGACAGATACGTGTGTCATGTTAATATGACAATTAAATTTTACTAACCTTTATATAAAAGCAGTTCTGAGATGAAATCTATAACCATTCTGAATGCTTGTTTCTGCCCAAGTTTGGTCTCAATATTATTCCTGCTTTAGTTTGGAAAGGGGTTATTCATAAACCCCCACAGTTAAAATAAATATAATACCAGCTCCTGCTGTTCTTAGGAAAAAGTCATTAGACTTCTATCCATGCAAAGTCTGAATTACTGGAGACTTACATGGAGAGACTCTGAAACCTGCCACCCCTGAAAAATCTCAAAGCTCCAGAGATAACTAGCCTATCGGTATTTAGCAGGTAAAAAAAACATATATACGTATATACATATATAAATTCCTTTCCTATAGCACAATATGTCAGATGCAGTCATTCATAAATGACAATTCTACATCATCCATGGGGTTTTGGGGACTGTGGTAAATGTACCCCACTGAGTCCAAAGAGGAAGGGACTGGGGGCAAGGATGCCAACTATGTTTATTCTGAGGATATATTGAAACAAGAAGTTACCAAAATCAGTGGCATTCAGTGGGAGCACAATGACTTTGTCAGCTGCACCCTCATTGTGGCAGTATCAGCTGAACCTACATAAGGCACATAGGAGACACCAGCGCAATAGGTACTTGGACAGATATGTAGGAAAACTCATTCCAAGCACACATGTAATCCTATGGCTCCCGAGTTCTTCCCTGGGAGCAGTAGCCTGAGTTCAGCACACACACTCAAATTTCTGAAGGAGCAATTTTTGGGGAACAGAGGCAGCAGCAAAATCAAAGTCTTTTGCAGGCTAACATCAGTTGTGAAGAAATAATTTGACACAGAAAAGAAGATTTGAAGTAGAATAGCAGTTTGGTTCTGACTTAGACTCTTAGGTTTTGGTTTTCTCAAATTCTTTCAATTCCAATTTCATTTCTGCTTATGCAATTGCTTTTTCAGCTGGCCTGCTTGCACTGTGCATTTAAGATTGTACAGAAAGAGTTTTGCTTCAGTGCGACTGGTCAGTCCTGTTGCTGTTTGCCCTGTGTCTCCATGCACAGCTTCCAGTTTTGCCCATTTTACATGGGAAATGTTCTTGGAGGGGGTGGCAGCCTGTGAAATCAGTGATAGGCATCAACACGCATCTGCACGTGTGGCAAAACGAGGTGGGGCTGCCAGTTCTGTGGCTGCCTCTCGTGTCGGTGCTGATATGAAGCAGTGCATGCTCATTAACTTTACAATAAAGTCTATCCTCCCCTGAAGGGTTGTGGAATCAAATCCAAGCCCTACTTGGGAGTTCTCTCCTAGGCAAAAATTTCCTACAGCACTTTTACCCTTGCTGAGTACTAGGTTGGTCGGGCAGATCATAACCTCTCCTGCCCTCCTCCATACAGCTCTTCAAGGAACAAAAAAACGGGCATCGGGTTCTGATCTGTGAGGTTTTTTTGTGTGTGCCTGAAAAATCTCAGCATGACAAATCATGGAGAGGTGAATCACGGCCGAAACCAGCAGTCAGTGCTGCTGAAATGGTTTTGTGGACACAGCCAGCCTGATGTTGCTGCTGTTAAAAATGAGTAGCCAACAGCACGTTGCTCATAAGCGTTAGAGCCTGGCCTACAGACTAGTAGTTGCAGCTCCTTCTGTAATGTCATTCTTCTGCTTCAGTTTGGGATAGAGTTCACCAAAGAATGCAGTTATTAGTCATAATGCAAAGCAAAAAAGAAAAGCCACTTCTATCAATTTTAAAATACATTTTTCGAGAGCTGTCAATGGATGAAATGCAATGCATATTCCCTTCCTTTCTCCACATGGACATATATTTAACTTAAAAAAGAAAGCAAGAAAAATATACAAGAAAAGACCTTGTTTTTAAGCTTACAACATATGTTTCTCTCTGAGTCGTTCACAGAATCACACATTCCTCATAGAGCTTTCTTTGTCCCCCATCCCAAAGCTTATTTGTCCTGCACTCCCAAGCTAATTGCAATAAATACACAGATTCGAGTCTCCAGGAGAATTGCATGAAATTGCAGTAACTCAGGTATAATTTTACACTCTTCTTGGTCACATCCTAACCTGAGATTAACAACCAGGCAACAACAGCCACTCCTGGGAGCTCCACTGATGGCCAAATGCATTTCTTTTCAATAACATCGAATAATATCAATTAAATTAATTGAACCATACATTTGTTGTACATGCAGTTACTGATTAATAATACTCTAAAAGTTCTGTGATACATAATGCATGATATATTATATAATAATTGAATTTTATAAATTGAAAAGACATAATTTTTTGCTGTAGACCCAAAGTCTCTGGTACTCTTGGGCTGAGGTCTGCAGGAAACTTGTGTTAGAAACAAATCAGTCTTGTTAGGAGTAGAAGTAAGGGAGGTAGGTGTTACCATCATTCCCAAATATGTGTAATATTTGGATTTGTGTTAGCCTCCTGCTCTTTTTCCCTATCTCGCTTGGGAGCAGAGAGTACAGGGAGTGGAAAATCCTTGCCAAAGCAAACAACACGTCTTCCATAAAACGTGGCAAATTTTTGATATATGTTAAAACAGAGGTTCCAGCTATTTTCTATATTTATACTGGTTTGCCCAGAATTGGCATAAATGTAATAGGGGGATATGATTGTGTAAGACTGGTCGGGACATTTGGAAATAAGCTCTGAAACTTGGTCTGCATTTATGTAAAGATTACATGATAATTATAATCCTTCCTCGAAACATTAACAGTATCTAAAGCCAAGCTAGGGATAAGTCGGAGTCAGGCAAAGTTTGCCATTTTGAATTGAGCCGCACTTTAAGGTTTATCTGCAATGGGAGTCAGACAGTAGATAATATGATATCTCAGTTATCCAGCCAGCTTCCTTCCTGATACCCTTCTCTGCTGCCACCTCCCTCCCAAAAAACAGAAATATTTATGTTGGAAAGTTTTGTATGACAAATCAAAATACTGACTGGCTATTGCATCCTGAAAATGATTAATCTAGGTCTGCGTCCTCCTTCTTTGCTCTGTACATGGGTCAGCTCTTACCAGCTAGTTACAGTGCAACTCCTGGTGGAGACCTGTAGCACAGGAACTGCAGCAGTTCTGACCTGATATTTTCCAGTGTTCAGGAATTCACATTTTCTGACAAAAGGAAATATTATGTCTTGCAGAAGAACAGGTGAATGTGACAGTGAAACCCCTCTTACTGCTACAAACAATTCTAGAAGACAACCTCAAACGAGCCATAGGCCAGAGTTATGCAAAGTAGAAGAGAAAAGGAATTCTTAGAAACTGTGAATGGAAAGGCATTTGACTTTTTACAGCTATCATAAAGGCATATAAATGTCATCATTTAAATCCATTTAGGATTTTAAAATCTTTGTTACAGCACTAAGATCCACTCACCTGAGGCTGCTAGAGCAAAAAGAAGTTGTTTTTGTTATCTGCCACCTTTTTTCTTATTTGTTTTAATCTAATTTTAGGTGTGTCTGTGCCTAAAATTACTCACATTTATTTCTGTAGTGTCTGCTGTTGTTTATGCAGGATTTCATCTCAGAGATAGTTCCACTTGTCAAGAGATGGACTCCACTTTGTTTGGGGAAAGGAGTTTTGTGTTCAGTTAATCCTTTCTCTGTAACATATTCATCCATATTTATTAAGTTACTAATGAAACACTGGTTCAAACCCTATAGAGAAAATATAAGCTAAAAATTTTGATGCTATGAGAGCTTATATGTCACGTGAAACCAGGAAGATGTTTGTTTTAATGAACTGTGTGTTAAAGAGAGAGAAGACAAAAAGAGGTACATGACTGCAAGTGCACTGCATCATTTACCTGAATGTGACTTTCGGGTGGTGCTGTTCTTAGGTATAGTTCCTCTCCAACTGGCCAGTTGCTTTCCCGCTACATCATGAGAGGGAAACACCTAGCTCAGATTGAGATCTCCAGGTCTTGAGAAGGAAGCACCTCACTCACATTGGGATCTCCAGCTCTTCTGAGGTCTGTCCTGGCGAAGGGCTCCAGCTGCGGTTCATATTCCCTGAAGGAGATTTTCCCACGTCCTACCTGACTGCTCAACAGCAGCTCTCTGTTCTCCCAGCGGTTATCGCTTGCCACTGCCGCTCTGCAGCAAGAACAGGGTTGATGTTCAAGATTGATATGGTTTACAGACAGAGGACAGAGGACTATGTATTTATTTCACAGCTTTCATGAGAATCTTGAAGAGGAATTCATGCCCTTATTCCTTTCTCCTACAAAAACCAGTGCACAGTTAGCAGGTCCAGTTTTTGAACTGCTGTTGCAATGAAAAGCATTTCCCTCTTTACGACAGGCCTTCTTTTTTAAACAGGAATATCTGCTGAGCATAATAAAACATTATAAAAGGACCGTGCATTAAGCCAACTTCTTCAACATTTTCAAGCTTCTCTACTCTTTATCATGTGCCAACAGTGATACACATTTTTTGTTTAATCTTCTGTCTGAGAAATCTTTAGGTAGATGATAAGAAAATATCTCAATTACCAGGTTTAAAATTATCAGAATATCTTTAAACAATAGATTGAATCCACCATCTGTTACAGAAGTTGAGACAATGCGGTTTTCACTTTTGGTGACAGAACTAATACTGGGCAAAGATGCAAATGGAAAATGAATTGCTTTTGGTTTTCCTCATAATAAAGAAAGGCAGTTCTCTTCAGAGGGGAAGGATTTCTGTCTAGAATTTATTTCTCAGCATTACATTTTCCCATTTATTGCTTTTATTTCAAGGGCTTATAAGTATTTGAGATCACTCACCTGCACTGGATGACACAATTGGTTTGGTTATTAGAACAAATGAAGGAAGAACAAAAGGGAAGCTTCAGTTTTCAATCTTTTTCACTCAAAACCCCCTTCATGTTTTCCTAAGGGACATGCCAAATTTCTACAGTTTCTGTGAGCTCCAGCACACCTGATGGGAAAAGGTCGATACATTGCACTTTATCAAGTGCAGCACTTACAAAGGAATATGGCAGAATGGGGACTGTAAATTTCTGCCTTTGGAAGGCAGCTGGATGAGATGCTTGGTCTGACTGTGAAGATTTATTATTTTTTTCATTCCTCTGGACAGAAAGAAAATGTTGACAGCTACTGAGGGATGCATTGGTCAGGGTGGGCTGTGAAAGAAGACGCTGAAGTAAGGGAGAGAAAAGTTTGAGTACAAATACTTCAGTCAAGAAACACATTCAGTCTTTTAGAGTGAATAAGCCCTCATTCTGAAAGTTATAAAGAGGAGAACAGGAGAACACTAGGAGAACACTAAGTTACTTTAAGACTGAAGGGAGTCCAAAGGGGCTTTTTCACCTAACTGAAGCTGTTTTCAACCTCCCTGGGAGGATAAATGATAAAAAAAATCAATGACCAGCACAGAGGGTGAAGCAGCTTTGAGCAGCAGGACATGCCTTTATAAAAGTAAAAATGTGTTTTCTTTTTCTTTGGCAAAGCTGGGCACTGCATCACTGCATAACCACCTTAATATTTCGATCGTCTGAAAGTTCACTTACTGAATATGCCTCTCTGCTATGAAGAACTGCAGCTGAGCAATTTAAGGAAGTTTTTCTTTGCCAAATGTATTTAGAGGCAGGTGGCAGTGATTGGTCTGGAAACTATATGCTCCATATTTCTCAGTATTTTAACCTGAATAAAAACAAATCTGTTTTCTTTCCTTTGTGCCTGTCTATATCTATTTAACATTTTCACACTCACACAAGATAGCAGAAGGAACTAAATCCTCAAACTGTAGCCTTAGAGACTATCATCTTAATTGCATAAGATGCTAAAACCAGAATCAGCATGCTCTATCGAAAGGTTTAAGAAAAAAAAACACGATGTAATACCTCATTTAAGATAAGCAAATCCTTGGATTTCTGGAAAGGCAAACACATCTAAAACAAGCAAAGCACTGGTAACATCATTTTTTTTTCTTCTGCTAGCATAGTTTGCTTGAGTCTAATGGGGGTGAGATACTTGTACATCCAGAAATGTACACAGATAGCTTGGGAACTGATGACCTGTACACAGAAGCTTTGCTATTTTTCACACTGTTACTGATGAAGTTGGGAAGTATAAAAGCAATGATAAGCTAATGGAGTTTTAAGGTTGACTGTGATGTGAAGGGTTTTAGACAAGAAGTAAGACACTTTTTTTTTTTTGTCTCTCTCTCTCTCTCACTCTCTCTCTCCATTTTTCTCCCTGTGCCTTCTTCCAAACCAGTATTCTACTTTAGTGCTGCTTGGATGGTATTCCAAATTCCTGCTTTGTATATCTGCCTTTTTTCCTTCCTCTCTTCCCATAATCCCTTCCCCCACTTACTGTCAAGTGGTCTAACATTTCCACAGACTGGATTCCTAGTAAAAAGAAAACCTAGTATGAGGGGAAAAGACATGACAACTTGCCCTCGTTGATCCTGCTAACAACTAAGGCTAAGAGTGAAAGAGTTTGGTTTCACTTGTTCTGGTAGCATATCTCTCTGAACTGTTTTAGCTGCTCAGGATTAGCTTGTACCTATGATTGTTTTTATTCTTCTTTTCCTCCAAAACCTTTCAGTGTCTTTTGCATGTTATTATACACCCCACATCTAGACTGCTCTAAATTAACCAGAGTATCCTATGGTTTCCTGCTGGGTGCCAGTGCCAGCAAGAATGCAGAGAGCCGTCCTGAGAAGATGAGAAGAGCCCGTGGGAGACATGGTCACGTATCAAAAGAAAGGGCAAAAGCACTCTACCTTTTCAAAATTAATGGAAGAGAGTGGTGAAATAAAGTCTAAGCACCTTATTATACTATTTTATCATCAGCCTTCTGACCAAAATATGGTACTACCTCAAATTCAGAAAGATGTACCTGGTAAGACATAAATGTGGTAAGGGAAATAAAGATTTTTATTGAAATAACCTTAGCCAAAACAGTACAAGTCCATCATTAAAAACTTCTGTGTGGGGTCTGTGGATCATCTAAACTGAATCTCAGCATCTCTGTGGATAAATGGCATCGTCATACGTTTTGTTCATAACAAACACCTGCAATTCTCAAAAAGTTGCATACAAGTTATTATAGGAAATTCTTTAAGGTCTAATGAGGTTCACTGCCTCTATTTATATATTTAGCATGAGCTAGTTATTACCAGAACAACAGAAAAAAGATATACATAGGAATCTCCAAATATAAAAATAGGTTTATTCGTCTGGAAACCATCATTTCATAAATGCCTTTTAATATCCTCGTAGTTGGTTGTTTATACATACAAAGAACTTTAATCAGTATAAGAGAAAAGCATTTTCTTTAAAGAAATCATGGATACCATGCTCAGTATGAAGTTTTATCATTCTTTTTTTAATGATTATTTCAATGAGTTTAGCTCATCTACATGTTTCAGAGACCAAATAATTGCATATATTGGAACAACACTTGCCTTCATTCCTCTAGTATACAAAGTATCTTTAATGAGAAATTTATTTTATTCACAGCGGAGCTGACAGAATTCTTGCATGCCTTTCGAATTTCTGCACAAATACCATCAGTCCTTACTGGTTTGCTGTTAATCTTTAATTTACTAATATATTCTATTATTTTAGTAGTATTATTACTACTTTTTGCAAGTAGTAGACTGAACTAAAAGATGTTGCTCCCAGGATAATGTCCTATTTGACTAACATCCTACTACTTTCCAGTAAAAGCAGTAGAATCTGCCTCTAACCTTTTCTACAATATTTTGACCCTCCCTTTTTGGCAGCCTTTTGTCTCAATAGATTTATTATGTGGATCTTATTTCATCCACATTTTATTAGCTGGATCTCCATCTTCCAAGCTTCTATAACAATTTGAACTTCATTATGGTTTCACTTTCCCTGGCTTTCTATTTCCTTTCATGCTTTGCAGATTCAGTTGTGTTAAGACTTCACAGTAAAGTTTTTTTTTTCTTTCTTTTAGCTTAAAGATATTTTTCTATCCTTTTCTTCTTGATAAACATTAAGCATGCCATTGAAAATATTTTAAAAGTTTTTGAAATTGAGGTGAAACAGTAAGATAAATTTTTAACTGAATGTGAATAAGGAAATGTATAAAATAAAAACATAGTTAGAATATTTATGCAGTGCAAGTTTTGGTGAGTTATTTTCTTTTTTATTGGAAGCATGTTGCCCAACATACGAAATTCTTTGAATGCACAAGAAAGTCATTTTCTGAGAAAGCACAAATAAGCTCATTTAATTGTCATTAAAAGGAATTAATAACATTTCTTAAAAATAGTATTATCTGTGCCAGTAGCTTGTTTGCCCTGAACTATCTTAAAATGAAAACAAAGATGTTTCATATCCCTCTATGATAACCAATATAATTAAGATAAATTGAGGTAATGATATCTAGCTGCTCTAATGATATATTGGCCATAGATTCATTCATGAGCACCTTAAACATCTTCAACAATATTTTGGCAAGATACCTAGATTTATTTGTCACATAGCATACTTAAGGCTACTAACAAGAAATCTAATTGAGGGGAGAGAGAACTGACAGATAAATTTAGCAATATTTTGCAGATGTCTTATCATCTGCAGTCATAAATCTCTGTGGTCCACAGCCCATAACCTGAAAACCATTAGTACTGGGCTATATACAGAGCCAGGGCAAAAGGGAGGTAAATTTTAAACTGGACTTCTCTGGCATCCTCATGGAGCTACTCAGCTATCTCTACAGCTAATGTACTATGGAGCTTTCACAGCTGTAGTGATTCAGCCATGCGATAAAGCCACATGCACCAAAAGTTCCTGGAAAATTACTTTCTTGAGTAATCCCAGCTGTTCAAAAACTGCCTTTAACTCTTCGCCACTTTTGTCTCAGATCTCCCAGTGAGGAGGCTAAATGCATGTGAAGGGCCAAACCTGGCAGTGTGCTTTACTACGCCACATCATGATGACCTGATAGATGACTTGGTCTGTGTCTGCTCCCAGCCCAGCAAAGCAGAGCCCAAGTGCTGCTCTCGACATGTGTGGAGGGGATGTACCTGGTAAGACATAAGTGGGAGAAGTGGAAGCAGCTGTTTTTCTGGCTGCAAGACTTGCACGTCCCCCAGGACTTGGTCTTCTGCTGCCTCCCAGTCCTGCCAAAGTCATCACCTCCTCGAAGGCTTTGTAGGGCCTTGCTACTGTGGAAAATCTATTCACAGAGGTTAGCATTACTGAGATATTTTATACTAAATGTGGTATCCCCATCAACATTCTTCTAGCATTGGCCTCAGAAATACTATACCATAACGTAACATAAGGATTTTTTTTTTTTAGTGTTTATGAAAAACTTTCTTTAATGAAAAAAATGACACCAAAGGGGTAAGGAATTGGAGGGAAAAAAAACAAAACAAAACAAAAAGGTCTGGTGATCTTGAAAACTTGGAGAGAGAGCTCTAAACCATTGAAAAAATAGTTAGTGAGGCTAAATACAAAATAGTACATTTAAAAACAAGAAAAAAGAATCAGGTCAGAATACAGATGATGTGGAAAGTGTGAAAGTTTACTGTGAACTAGAGACTGAAAATGATCTGAATAACACAACAGATGTTAAACACAAAAATTGTGAAGATATTTGATATAATCATCAGCATTAGCTCATCTGGATGGGTAGTGTCTGTTTCTAAGATGAAAGCTGCAGAAACTGCCAGAGAATAGTAAGTTTAAAAAGTGATGAGTGGTAGACCGATTAACAATTTTCAAATATCTAAAATATGCCAAGGAAGAGGACAGGCTCAACTGTATTGCATGCTCATGCAGAGTAAGGTAAGAGGTAGGAGAGCTAAACCAGCACTGGGTAAATTAGAGACTGGCTGGCTGAAAAAGCTTTTCAGCTCTCTCACATGTTAGCCAGAAACACTGTCATTGCGAAGGAGCTGAAAGTCGCCTCAATGCCACCTTAGAGCAGGAGAATGGCCTGGGTAATGTCCTGATGATACTTTTACAAGTGGAGCTTCCTACAGGTGCTCACATAGCACCTTCCAAGGACAATTCTTAGGTATTTCTTTGCCAGATGACATTCCATATGGCCACAGTCCTATTTGAAACACACTGGGTATCTGGTATGAGGGCAAAAGAAATGAAATATATATATATATATATAGTATAGTTTTGATACAACCAGAAATCACAGATATTAATTCTTAGCTTCATAATAAGCTCTTTGAGGTGTCAAAATTGCAGTACCCTATATTAGCATATGTAAATTTCTGGTATTTTATGTCTATGGTAAACAATACTACAGGTAATTTTTATTTATCTCTTTGAAAGTTTACATGACTTAAGCACAACCAACTCAGAGTACTCTCTGTACAATATGATGATGAAAGAAAACACATTATGGGAAAAGTTTGCCCAAGTGCAACTGTGCATCACCAGCTGTTTCTATTCATTTGTATTCAGCGGGCATATACCTCTCCTGTTTTGATTACTCGGGGTATTGGTTAAATGGATGGACTGGGGCATGCTATTTGCATATTGATTTGTTTTGTATGGAAATTATTTTGATGAGTTTTTGCCATATTAGACTGTGCATTGTTAGAATCTGTATATGAATACAACAATCTCAGTCTGGGGAACAGTTCTGGAATCTGAAACACAAACAAGTAAACTCTATTTAATTAATTCACGTAATATATTTAATTAATGTCTTCTGAATTTAGAGATTGCAAGCAGGGAAAAAAACAGAGGTTTTAGAATACTTGTAGCTATCAGATGCAAGTAGGTAGAGCAGTTGTGGAGTGACTGTCTCTCCCCATCTCAGTGCAGTGTTAATAATCTGGTGGACATGTTAGCTGGAGTTGCAGTTGCATTAGTCTGTCTTTGTAGACTGGCTAATTAAATCTTATGTAACAGCCTTCTGTATTCTACTTCTTGGCAATTAAAAGCTTTCACTTAAGTGAGTAAACATAATCCATGTTCATAGGCAATCCAGTCCATAGGCAGCTCCAGAAATCTGTGAAGGGTAGTATAGGACATAGGGGTTGTAGGAATGGGACCAGACTTAACGAAGAAGCTATTCTCACAATTTTTTTTTTATAAGTGAATAAACAGCTACTCAGCAACATTTTAATTTTACAGGAAATTATCTTATATGTATGTCATACTACTTTAATAACTTTATTTCATTTGTGACTGGAGCATGGCGTGTTTAGTTATGTATGTCTTTCCACATAAAACCAATGGGATTCTTTCTTGACTGAATATTAACTCCAGGATTTCAAGACCTCATCCACAGATAGTTGTATCCAGGGGCACTGTTGTCAAAGAGGCCTAATAATGATGCCACATCGAAGGCACAGAGACTTCTTCTCAAGGAAGTTTCGGTGCAGCCTCTCTTACTTTCAAGAAGCAAGTCTGATACGTTTTTGCTAGCAACGCCCATTTTCTTGTTTGCAATGCATTGTAATATGCAGATATTTTATGTTACCTTGCAATACATCTGTCTGTCATCAAGGGGAACCTGATCCATTGCATTTTGCTCTTTTATGGAAATTCATTGCAGAAACAAAATCATAAACATCAATCAGCAAATGTAGAACAAGAATGTTATTCCCATTTAACAAATCACTGTTTTTCTCTAGATTTCCTAATCATTTTGTCATCAATGAGAAGCCTCAACCTTTGTAAGTAGAACCTCTCCATTCTTATTGTTCTGTTTTTTAAACTCAGCAACTGATCATGTCACTGCCTGAGATTTCAGGGAGATTTTGTTTTTTCCTCTAGCTCTCAGGGTAACTGCAGACCAACAAGCTGCAAAGCTCAGCAATCTTCCAGATAGTCAGGGAAGAGAGTGCATCACTCCTGCCTTTTTAGTGATTAGTGTAGAAATAGTGGGTTTTGCAAAGGATCTTCATTCATGCACCAGCAACATGCATAGATATACATGCATCTACGGCAACATACACTTTTGCCCCTGAAAACTCTTGAGAAACCTCAATGGTTACTGAAAGCATTAAGCAGTAACTACACTGTGAAGATTTTCTCTAAGAGAAGCTGTTGATTCTTCCTATCCCAATGCATTAGATGGAATTGAATAACTTTGACCCTTTTTTTTTTTCCAGTTTCTCTTGAACTTTTTTTTTTTTTTTTTTTTGTAAAGGGCTGTATTTCTCATTTTGCAAACAGCAAGCCACTTCTAAGAGTGGGAAAGAGAGATGAGAACATCACTGTATAGAGGTGTCAGAATTTCAACTTTCTTTGAGTAAAATCAAAGGAATGAATGACTAAGAGTTTGATTGTTTCTTCTAGCAATCTTCATGCTATCATTGAGATCTACAAAAATGAAAAATGAAGAAAAGGAAGGTAATGGGCTAGAGATTAATTTATTTCTCTCCCATCTTCTGCATTACCCATTAGCTGCAGGTCAATAGCACTTGTTTGATAAGAAGCTCCGGACACATACTTGTAACTTGTTAGACATCTGCCTCAAAATCTTACAGTTTATGTGTCTTGTTTATGTACACTTGTTTTGGAGTGTGCTTATACTTCTTGGCAGGCACTCAGCAGTGTCTGTGAGAGAAGAAATGAGGAGGGAGGCAACTCAGGGTCAGTGGCAAGTTTCTGTTTTCAAGGAGGTTTCAGTGTTTATATTCTTTACCCATGAATACAAGTGTAGGAGGTGTTCCAGTAAATGTTCAGACATGGAACTTAAGAGCCTAGACAGTTTTGGGACCTAGTCTGTCACTCTTTGAAGTCAATGGGAGCCTTTCTCAGGCATTTCAAAGGGCTTTAAATAAAGCCCAGGAATGGAAGGTGATCATCTTCAAAAATGCAGAGATTTCTGTCAGTCATCAGGCTAGTTCTAGAAATGTGGCCCAGTTCTTAGATCATTGTTACCTCCTTTTCAAACAGTGGTTGGCATTTTATAATAACTTTTTAGAATAAAGAGAGGAAAATTGCAAAGGCCCAGACCCCAGAAGTAACTAGTGTAAAAAAGTAGTTACTGCTCTTCTTTATTTCAAAGGGAAAGCTCAGAATGTATTTTTGGTTTCCAAACTAAGGTAGCCTGTACTGGAAACAAAAATATGAGCTGGTAGCCTTGAGGCATCAGAAAAAAATCTGAAATTCAATTATTAACTTTAGTTCTGTCATGATGTCATTTCAGAGACATACCTGTGTGATCAAAAACTGCTGATATGGAAAACTGCCAAAATCTCTTAAAGAATGTAATCATTGGATGAGCGGTCTAACTATTCATCTCTGTGTTTTTAAATAGCTGTACAGCGGTAGTAGTCACTAGTGCAGGTATTTTTATGCGCAAACTGTGGTCGCCAAATTAGTACTACTATGATTTACGCCCACTAGTAAGAACAGTATTGATTGATTCCAATTGCAGGGTTCCCTCCTTCTGTTCCTTTCTCCCCACTTTTGTCTCCCATAAATTCCCACAGGATTTTGCTTTATTTATTTATTTATTTTTAGCATTAAATCTGTAGAGTCTGTTTTATTTGGGAGCTAAAAATAAGAAAAAAAAAAAAGTTTAATTAATATTTTGTGCCTAGTGGTCCTTCTCAGTAGTTTGATAATTAATGGCCACCTAAATACACTTCAGTCTCTTCAATACACTTCAGTACACTTCAATTGCCAGTGGCTGCAAACTACCAATTTTTTCTTTCTTGCTAGAAAGTGCTATGAGCATTTCACATTTTCTTTACAGGATTCTACTTGTTGCTTTATGGTCAGGCAATATATCTGTGTGGAGCTGTAGGTATGGATGTATATGCGTATTTTAACTTGTTTTAATGCCAGAACAGCAGGTCATGGAGTTTGTGCAGCATGATGAGAGACCCAGCTCAAGCTTCTACTTGCCTCCCTTCGGGGATGATAAAGTAGGAGATGCCAAGAGCAGCATAAAGGGCCAGGGCCATCAATCACAGGCAGCAAGCTGAACGGTAGATATGCAGTGTCTTCATTTGCACACCTGTACCCTGCAGTCAGCCCAAATCTTTTGGCTGAATTAAGCAATGATATTGGTACATCTGTCTCCTCCTCTTTGGCATGGTTTCAGCAGGCTCCATTTCAGCATGTAGATTTCTGTTGGGAGTAAATGAAAAAAAAAAAAAAAGGATGAATAACTAGTGATATAACAGGTAAAGAGGGAGCTAGAAGTATTTTAGATTCCCCTTCTCACAAGGCTGAATTTTGATCTCCGGATAGAAGACCACCATAGATGGAGTCCTAGGGCTTTTCTGTCCATAATTACATGTTTTCTCACTTTGATTTTATTGGGAACATAGAAATAGTAGCGTTCAGAATAACCAGATTATTTCAAATCACTTGCAAATATGCTCAGCATCTTGACTAGAGACGTGGGTAAGAAATCTACTGTTTTCTTACTCCAAGCTTCAATACTGACAATACAGTGCAATCAAGTTTGTCCAATCTAGAAAATGAAGCTTCTTAGCATGTGTGATAGTGACCAATATAAAAATATTACAATAATGTGGTCAAAACACTTCATAAAATTCAACAAGGAGACATATTCTTATACAACCACTATAGACAGCAGTGCCTTAATTATCAGAACAAGATCAATCTGTAAAGAAAAATCAGACACGAAGATACAGCATCTACTTGGCATTGGAAGGACAACTGACCTGGCTTTAAGGAAGCAACAGTATTTCTTTTTCATTTTTTACTTTGCAAAATTAGAAATAGTTTTTCCATATCAGTAGTTTTTTTTTCATCTTTTGTTGACTTGACATGATTTATTTATCTATTAAATCTTTTTAAACATTTGTTTAGTAGTTTTTACATACATATTTAAAGTATGCTTACATGTTTTCAATAACAGAAAATTTTATTTAAAAAAACAAAAGTGCTTTCTTACATTTTGGAGTTAGCTACTTGGAATTTGTGACTGAGCGCTTTGGCTTGGATTCGTCCCATCTAATGCCAGCCCAAAAGACAAGCGTACTAAGAGCATGGGTGAATCCATTCAACATCTGCACATTTCACTGGCAATGCTTAATTGCCAAGGGAAGTGCTCATGTGTACAAGTTAGGCTGATATTTTTGGTTTTTGGACTGTCTTGTCATTATCCAAAATCTTCACTGAAGATATTTTCTTTGCCTGAAGAATACTGTGTTTATTGGTTCTATTAAATGCCAGTGTTTTTTGAGGCTCAAAAGTTTCCATTAAGCAAAGATTAACACAAAACTAACTTTCATCTTAGAAGCTGAACTTGCTTTCCAAAAGGTCATGGCAGTGCATATCATGGCATAAGTATGCAAAAGAGCTGACAAAAAGGGGGAATACTGATCATTGAGAAATTTAATTATGCTGACATTTCCTCTGAAAGCACTAACGGATTAGTAATGCAGGATATATATTTTTCCACAGCTGATAATAATAAAGCTATTAGTTAAAGCAGGGTAAGGGTGGGTTTTAGGGGGACAGTTTTAACTGCAGTGAATGAGGAGCAAAGTATTTGCTTCTCTTTAATAACAGCAGATACCGTGTCTACCACTCTTCTTCCAAATTATCCTAGAAAAATGGATGCCCAAGTGCTTTGTTCTCACTGATTTTTCATTCTAGTGGTCTCTGGAAATTATGGTATGCAAGGCCTTAGTAAATCCCTTGACAATATCTACTTTAACACTGTACAAAATATACAATCATCACCTTTAATGTCACATGTTTCATATGGGAATACAAGAATACATCATAAATTTAAGTGCAGTAATGTAATCTATATAAAAGCAGAGAGGGGAAAAGAATGAATCTAGTGAAAAATTTTGCTTTAAATAATTTTAATAAAAATTTAAAAATTTATAAAACCTGGGTCATTGTATGTTGATTGCATAAATCTACCTCAAATAGCCTTCTGACATTTAGGCCATAAGGCCAAAGGGTTTTTAAGACAGAAGAGTACCCACCAGAACAATTGGTCCATCTATTGCTTTGTAAATAGGCCTCTAATGCATTGTAAAGGCATTTTGGAAATATCAGTATTTTACTCAGGTCTCTGAAGTCTCTCTTTTTAATTCCTGATCAGGCTATTTTCACATATCACCCCCCTCAAGGTTGCTAACCCTAACCCTTTTCACTATTTTTTCTCCATGTTCCCTGCACTGACAGCACAATCCCACAGAGGAGGCACTCCGAGCTGGGAGTATCATTTCAGGTGTAGGAGTATGTTGAATCTTGGCTCTGCAGCTCTGATGACACTGGCTCAAACCAGCTTGTGCATCATTGGCCAAGTCCGGGAGGCCTCCTCACATTAACCTTTGCGGCATTTCTTTGTCAAAACGGATGTGACAGGATAACTTTTATCACTGCACGCTGCTCTTTTCCACACTTCAGAGGATATTCTAGGTCTCAGCGGGCAGCAGAAACCTGCTGAGCTTGATGAAGCAATTTAAGCACTAAAAAGAGAAAATGAGGAGGAAAGAAATGTGCCACTGCAAATACTTAGTATAGCCATGGCTTTTTGCAATGAAGGTGTTCAACTTTTAGTTCTGCTCATCTTCCCAAAAGCACTTAATATGCTATACTGAGAAGGATTATCTTTCAGAGAGCAGGAAGCATAACAGGGAAGGAAGGATACATGGAGGAAGAGGGGAAGGAGGACCAAGAGTAGAAGAAGGGAAGAAGGAGACAGAGCATTTGGTAGCCTAAATCCTTCTCTCTTAAAGGAGGAAGAGATTCAGAAACTTCAGTAGAAGGAAGGGACGTAAAAATGCCGCATAATCAGAATTCTTGAAAAAGGTTAAAACAGGACAAAGCAGAAAAAAACAGAGTACATGTCATGGTTATGAAAGGGGGAGTGAAAGACTGATAGTGGGATGTAGGCAGCAGCAAACACTGAGGAACATGATATGCGAGAAGGAGGAATGGTAGGGACCCAGCCTTCGCTTAGAGCAGCATGGAGGACCCTGAGAGAATACCCCGAAGTAACAATAAATTATAGATATGATGCAATAGGTAGAGGAGGCTGGAGATGATGCAAAATATTTAGGCGAGGAGGGTAGCTGAGAGAGACGTTGTGTAATAAGGAGCAGAGGAATGCAAGGAGCCCTTGAAGTCAACAACATTCTCATCCATTGGAGGCTAAGAAATGTGCAGTCTTTTATTCTGAATTTGCTATCTAGACTTCCTTGCTCTGCTCTTTCAAAGGACTTACTGAAGTTTAGAATGGAAATTTTGCAATTTACTAGGTCCTTGCCTAACTGTGCTCAGCATTTTCATTCCTTGGCAGAATTAGATTCATGGAGTTGAATTGATAAAGCTTTGGTTCAGGCCCAGTTTGATTAGAGCTGTGATTTACTTTTTTTTTGATGAGAGCAAATTAGAGACTGTAATTGGCTTGATCCGTTCCAGGGAATGTGAGCTAATTCACACCAGATATCAGTTATCCAAGTTCTAAAAGGTACTTAATACCTCATTTGAAAATGAAAAAGAAAATTTGTGAAGCTGCCCAGAGGACAGTAGTGTAATTAACATTTGTGAAAAGTGCAGATTTCTCCACTTCATACTTCATCATCTGAAAACTTGGACAACAAGGCCATTTTTTACTCATTTTGCTGAGTTATCTGGAAAACCTCCATTTTTGAGCCCGTGGGATTATGGAAGCACCATGGAAGTTCAGTGGAGGAAATGAACAAGTGCAGATTTTTGTTACAGCTATCCATGCCATGGTTTTAAACACATCTTCAGCTGAACTATCAACAGTGCATCAAAGCACTGAACTCCACCTGGATCAGCTGTTCCAGAGGGATGGAGGTGGTGATGTTGGTGTGTCTGTTTTCTCACCAACCCTCCGTTCTCCTCTACTTGATCCTGCTGTATGTAGTTTGCGAACCAGACTCAAATACCATCAGGCCCTTATGGAGGTTATTACGAAAGGTGGCCAAAATGGGGGAAAAAAATCATGTACTGTGAACATAACTGAACTAGAAAGTACAGTGCAGAGAAAAAAAAGCACACATTTCTGCAGCAGCAGAAGTAGTTGATGAAAGAGCAAAGGCTGCAAAGACACCCTAGTGTCCCGCAGACACGCTGCTGTTCAGACAGCTTCAGTAAGCCCTGTTAGGAAGGCTTATAACAAGCTAGGTGACTAAGGGCAGGGCTTTCTGAAGCTGCACATCTTGGTGGGGTTTTGTCTGTGTTCTCATTGCTGTTCACGTGTTGATCCTTTAATAGGCAAGGCAGCACCCAAGCTGGTTGCTTAAAGCCAAGGTCATCCCAGCTCGACATGTGTGGTTCCACAAACACATCTTGATCACTATTGTGAGAAAGAAATACTGTACTTGAAGGAAATAGCTCATGTTCAGTTGACTGAAAACCTGTTTAAAAGGTTAAAATGTTCACTGTTCCATGTCAATTTTCAGTTGAAGCACTTTGATGAGCAGAAATACTTTGTTCAGTTTGGCCAAGATTCAAGAAAACTCCCAAGCAAGTTTTATAATGAAAGTTTAGTATCAGACTGGGAAAAAATAGCAGACTTTTTTAGGCTGTGGGAGATCAGTTTAGCACCTATCCCTCTCCAACGCAGTGTGCTAACTCTTTTCCAACTTTCCCTCTTCTTTGACTGTCTAGTTGAGTTTCAGGTAGTTTCTCACTACATTATCTTCCATTTTTTTTTCTATTTGGATCTTTTTTTGTTTCCTCACACTTTGTATATCTGCAATCCCATTGGTTCTCATAGGTATTCATAATTGCTAACAATTTATTACAAGCAAATTTCATTATGGTTTTTATTTGCTCTTTTTCTAAATCACTAATGCTAACTTGACATATTTACACTGCTTGCCTCTCCCTTTGCAATACATTCCTGCCTGTCAAGGCCCTTGCATAAAGAACTTTCAGTTATATGCCAGGGATCACACATGGTCTCAATATGATTTTTCAGAAATTGTTTAAATGCTACCACACCTGCATACTTTTCATAGATCTACCCAGTTTTGCTACCTTTTTTTTTTCAAATGCGAAATAATCAAATTTGTCCTGAGACATGTCTTCTTCTGCTCTGCTCAGCGATTCCTGTGCTTGCCCTTCAAGCAGTCACCAGGGACCCTAAAAGAGAAGACTCTGATTTTTAGAATTTATTTATTTATTTCTTAGTTTAATTTTGAGTATTTTTTTTTCTTTCTCTCTCTGTATGTATGAATGTGTGTTTTATTTTTGTCTGCAGTCATACCAAAGTCAGACCAGAGGACCAGCTACCCCTAGTGCTCCTGTTATGGTTTGTTAATGGTCCAAGACAGGTGCTTAAGGACTGGCGGAAGGGCAGGGCAAGGATACGATGCTGCTTTTCCCTCTCGCCCTGTCATGCTCCAGCAAGATACTCCTCAGGGACCTCGGGAGCCTGACAGCTCTCCTTGTAGTGCCTTGGTAGGGTTCTTCTTCCACAGCTTTGACTGGTTTCTCTTTGAACATATGTATGCTTTTATCATGCGCAGTCTCCTGCAGCAAGGAGAGTCAAAAACTTAGATACACATTGTGTCTCAAGGAATAATGTTACAATCCAGTTATCTTGGATAGAAATGTACCAGGTACTCAGACCAGTCTTTCCTCATGTAACACAAGCTAGAACTTGTTTGTTTATAGAGATTTTTTTAATTTTGTCTCTAAAGAATGATTAATTAGTTCACAGCAAGATATACATTCTACAACAATAAAAACCTTTTCCCTGCATTTGCGTGAATTATAAAATATTTTTTTGTTGCCAATCCTGATGTATTTGAGAGTGAATGGAAAAGAGAAGAGAAGAGAAGAGAAGAGAAGAGAAGAGAAGAGAAGAGAAGAGAAGAGAAGAGAAGAGAAGAGAAGAGAAGAGAAGAGAAGAGAAACAGCACTAGAATAACATCAGAAGTATAAAAAAAAACCTGGATGAGTTTCTAATGGTCAAGAAAACAAAAAAATAGATGAAACTTTGCCTACATTGATTGAGTTACTTCTAAAAATATTATGACTTGATGTATGTTCTCATTTTCACTGCTTGCAGGAACTTTGATCTAATCCAGTTACTGTCATTTAGATGAGGATTACAGCAGCTATGAGGATACTTTGAAGGTCCTGAACAGAGAGACTACAGACTCATCCTTTGAAACAGTAAGTATAAATGCTATTATCAGATTAGCTATAAAACCAATATGCATTGATGAACTTCTCCCAGCATTAATTATCCACTTGATCATGCAGATTTTCTGAATGACAGAATCAATTTCCTTTTGAGTGAGTGTGAATGCTTTTCTGGTAATGAATGATGCTGCATAGTTAGAATAAGAAGTGCTTTATATGGCATTTTAGCTCTTTATCAGACAGCATGAAAAATAAATCCTTCAGTATGTTCTTTTTCTTGTATAACAAAAACAAATTTTGATGGGTGTATGCATTGGTTATGTCTATCTAGACATAGACATTTGTAAGGGTAATAGATTAACTAGAGAACTGAACTGAATCTGCATAAAAAACTGGGAATTTCATTTTCCAAAAGCCAAAACTGCTGTTGCACTGAAACACTTAATAGCTGTCAGTGTTTTGATGAAGTATGTGTATGGGCCTATGTATATAGGCCAGTAAAAATGTTGTCTTTATCACTGTTATGATGTTGACAAAGATTTTTAAAAAGTAAAAAAATATTTTATACTTTTTCCAGCAAAAGACAAAGTTTCAGAAAACAGGGGCAGATCCTCAAGGAAGGACCTTCCTTGCAGTGAAGAATGCAATCATAAGTTAATAGCAAAGTGAGTGAGTGACAGAGACAGCCCTTTAAATCAATGGGCCACTTTATTCCAAGAATATACAGAGCAGTCAGAAGTATTCAAAAGTGCATGGGAAAAATAATCAAAGTTATTGCTTATTCAAACACATATTCAGTTCAGGGGAAGCCATCAAGGGTAGGAGGATGTCTAAAGACTAACATATTACTGTTATTTCAGAAAGCCTTGGGATATTTCATAAAATTGCAAGGGAGATCTATGAGAAGCTACACTTATTTTTGGAAAGGCCTGCCCTTGAAGCCGCTAAACTATGGGTGGTAAACTGCAGTAATATATTAATGTTCACTCAGTGTCAAGTCAGTAAACTAAACAGAAGCCAAAGACTCTTCTCTATGTCACTGTAGTTACCACAAGAAAAATGAATCCACTAAACAGATTTGTTTTTCCAACAAGGCATGAACAGCAAGAATTAGTCTTCTTATAGTCAATTAAAGGGGTTGTAATGTTCAGCTGTTCCCAACTGATTGTGTGTGATGTATTTCTCCTTTTCATACCTGCTGCCTATGTATATAGCTGTAGGTATCAGGTCCTGAATGGCTGAAGTAGGAACAATTAGGCCATTAGACCTAGGCCTAAGTTGAGAAGTCTGGGGAGTGCAGGCCTGGGCCGAATTGGGATGAGGTACCAAGGTTCAGATGGAGAGAACTGTAGACTGTTCCTGTGAATCTAGATTGTTCCATTTTTATAACATGTATTTTCAATCCACAGATGATGGATGAAGTTTTTAATAAGTTTTGTATCTGCTTTTCAGTGGTTTTATATAAACCATATTTATCTGGCTTGCTGAGGATATCATCACCTTGAGAAGGTTTTCCACTGCATGACAACATTTCTCTTTTTCTGCTGTATTTCAATTTCTCTTTGCACACAGACACCTACTCCTGGGATGAATTAAGGCTATGTAATGAAGGATGCCAGCTTTCTGAAAGATCCCTGTTTCATTTGTAGCAAAAGCGTGTATATGGAAATGGAAATGGAAAAGGAAACTGAGGAGAAGGATGAATAATGGTCTCATGGCATTGGATTTTAAATGCACTTCTGCCAAAAAAAAAGTTCTTAATATGCTGCAAGGCAGGTCAGTCAGCTAAACTTCTCGCAGGTGTTTGCTGGCTGTGTTTATAAATCTGGTGTCTGAACAGGGATCCTGCTGTTTGATTTGCAGAAGTGCCAAGTACTCACAATTCAGAATGCAAAATGTCTATAATTTAAAAGATTTGAAGATTTTGAAATATGGATTTGTTCCAAACCAGCATATATTCCTCAGATTAGAGAACTGCTGGTAGGCCAAGTTTTGTTAAACAAACAATTTCAGGTTGTTAAAACAGAGTAATACATTTTTAGATTACATTATAACATACAATAATTCTATCAACTTTTTGAAAACTTGTAGCACCATAAAAAAATCAAACCTCAAACTAGGCATTTAGACATTCTCAAAATTCATTCCTCCCATAAAGATCAAATTTCAGTGAGTGCTGAAATATAACTCATTTGCAAAAAGTTTGGTTCCAAGAGAGGTATCTGTTCTAAGACACATGATTCCATTTTTGTATCCATCATTATTGCTGTTTACAGGTAGGGGTGGACTTGAGCAAAGTGCTTTACAGGGTTGATAGTCAGGAAAACTAGGCTCCTGCAGTCTCACACTAGCCACTGTAATTAATGGCTATTTTTCACTTTAATGCCTCCGTGCCTTGGTTCTGCAGCATAAAGATGAATATGATAGACTCCCAGGAGATATTCAGGAATATTTGGCGACAACAGTAGCAAGGGTAATGGTACAGGCTATGAAGAAATTGATATTTCCATCTTTCTAGAATGGTTTGAATGCTATGAAGTAAATAAGACTTGGCGCCATACATAGCATAACAAAACAAGTAGCTCATCAGTAATTAGGCATCATTTATTCTGGGCTGATGTGGCATGAACAAAGATATATCTGATGATGCAATTATAGACTAATAAAACACATTAACACCAAGACCCTGACCTGAGATTTCACAAGCAACAATATTCTGAGACTTGCTAACTTTGATATATAAAGGCTTGTAAATTAGGTGGGATTGTAAAATACAAAACTTAATATTGTTGCCAGGATGATAATTAAACAAAATTATTTCAGTGGAGTTCATGTTATTACAGACTCTCTTGTGCTTAGAGTAAATTTGAAGCAATAGTTATGTTTAATAGTACATGAATAATATTGGGAGACAACAGTCTGCACTTATTTATAATTTACTCTATTTTTAATGCAAATTGAATAATAAATGAATCTTGTTGAAAACATGCTCCTCTAATGATTCCAGTGCCAGCAGCTTCCAGAAGTCTCCGCTGTCTGCAAACCCGTGGCTCCAAATTCAGGAACCAGCAGCAGGCTCTGGAATTCTGCAGTGGTTTTAGTATTTCTGATGTGCTGTAATATCCTAAGTAGTCTGCTTAATAAGTCTACTTACTAAGTAGTCTGAATCCTAGTTATTATGAGTTTCCTATGAAGACTTTCACCAGCTTTTTAAATTGTAAGTTGTGAGAGAAGAGCTACTGTAGAGATGGTAAGAACATGAAAGAATCGTTACATGCACAGCAAGATACTTAGGAGAAAAACATCTATCCCTAATAAGAAGAAAGAAATTGTTTTGGATGACATTTCAATGCCATTCAAAGCTATAGAAGAGGGGCAGACACCTTTCTTTTCCAATTTCCCATTGCTTTCTGTAACTATAAAAAATTCAATTTGAGCCTTACAAAGGATTTACAAATACTGCATTTAGAAAATGGTTGTTTTTACAAAAACACTGAAGACTTTGAAAACTTTTAGGAAAACATACATACATACATCTTTCAAAAATTTAGGCACTATAAAAATTATTATCATAATTGTTACTCTTATTATTAATACAATGCTCACTACTCACATGTATTTTTAAAAATAATTACATGTAATACTAATAAGTATGAAAACCTGCTTCAGTGTATTATATTTATATTTATAGGCAGTTGAGAATTAGCTGTCTATAAGGCATTATTTATGCAGCTGACCTTCAAAATGGAAGATAAACAGCACTTTCCTCTTCTGAATTTTAAAGATCTGTTTGTATGTCTTCAGGGACTTTTTATGTGAAAGAATCATTAAAGAATCGTGCAAATTTAAACATAGTGTTCGGAATGACTTATTTATAAAAGCAGGTATGTTTGGATTAACTTGGAACAGAATCTAAGCTTGGAACAGAATCTAAGCTTCTGTTAAAAGATAATTCATCCAGAGAAATATCTGAGAAAAGGGAACAAATACAAGAAAGACTTAAAATTTGAAGGATTTTTTTTGGAGTTCCTGCCACAAGGCATGTGTGTCCCATTACATATATATGAACTAAAGAAATTGCCAGCTTCCAAGCGAACAGGCAAAGCCCATATGCAAAATCAGGTTAGCTCTGAAGAAGGGTTTTGCCTCTTGTGAAACTAGGGAAGGAGGAATGTAAAAATGCCTTTAGACGAAAATAGGAAAGCAAATATAATTGTGGCATGAAGACCTGAATAAAAACTGCAGGTATCCCACCAATGATTGTATTTAACTATTTCTTCTAATAATATAATGAAACAATAAAGTGTTATTAAACAGCAGCAGGTTTTCCTCTTGAACAACGAAAGAACTTAGGCTGTAAAGTTCTGTAAAGAGGCTTACAGCAGATTCACTTTGCTGACTCAAAGCAGTTCCTCAGATGACTAAATAACTAAGTTTAAATACTGCCTTTGACTTTATGTGTTTTATTTATGATCCTTCCATCTGGGTTTAATAAGCCTTTGACTGAACATAATAGAGAAAAGAAACTCACCAACACTAAAAGGAATTCTCTTGACTCTCTACAAACTGTGCTGTTAAACTTTAAAATAGAAGCTAGGCATTAATTTGAATAAAATATACTCTAATGATGACTTAGTGGAGAAAAATACCCCCTCAGAGGTCACATCATTTTCCAAAGTTTAATTTGCAGTATATAGAGAGAGCCAGCAACAGATGTATTGTTTCATTTCTACTCGTTAATAATAAAGGAACTATAGCTGATGCATAAGATCTTTTTGCTTATTTTTCACTTCTGGTATCCCTCCAGATATGGCAAAGAAGTCATGTAAGTAAGATAGTGTGTCTCACTCCTGAGGGGGTTTTGAGGACAATAGTCCTTAAGATTCAGTCTGAGCCATTTGGCTTCCCTAAATGGTACAGTGAGATAATTTCTTTAATACAGCACAAGCTTCAAACTCTTTCTGCTCCAGTGTGTTCTTTCAGCATGATGTTGTCCATGCGTAATGTACCCAGGGGCTAGGAGAAGTGCTCAGAGCAGGCCCACTTGCAATTTGCTTTACACAGTGAGCAATGCAGCAGATTTAACTCTGCTGGGTTCTGTGGAGAAAATTGCAGGGCTTTCTGACAAGCGTTTCACAGTTGTCTCTGCTATGTCCAGCACTAATTGGTTTCTGGCACTTCGGAGGACATTTGAATTCAGCTAAGCACCTTGCAGGCTTGTCTGGGAGAATACTCCCGAGTGCTGCGTGGTCTAATAAGACCGCTAATTAGCTTTTCTGAAAGTACTTTCCCATGTGTGCAAGCTGGACATGGTGCTGTCTGTGCAAGCAGAAAGTGTAAGCAGAAAGTGTCACAGTGATTTAAAATACATTTTTCTCAATATAGCGAGCACTCACTTTTGCTGCACAATTGGACTTTGCTAACAAATTACAAAAGAAAAAAAAAGGTTTAATTGTAAGAGAAAAGTCTAAGTTTTAACTTGTGCTAAAACCTTCACAATACTTTAAAGACAGGACTTGCCAAGTTAAGATCAGATTACCTAAATCTGCCAAGTGAGTATTACCTTACATCTTTAATCAACGCTACATAAGCAGAGAGTGCTAACTAAAGGACAACACAACCACGTGGCAATGTATGAGTGAGAGATGTTCTTCATGATGAATACCCAGATGGCATTTGCCACAATTTAGGAAGCTCATGAAAGAGTACAAATTCAGAGGCTCATCTTCAGCAATATAGAGCCTATAAGGAGCTTATATCTGTAAAGCACTACTGGCTACTGCCAAGTGCTGTTTGGATCACACACTACATACAAGAATCCTAGCAAGACCAGCCCCCTAAGATGTCTCATATTATCTAGTATAAAGGTCAGTTTTCCCTTTGTCCCCACACAGTGTCAATGTGAAGATGGAAAGACTGCTCGTTCATGCTGAAAAACAGCCAAAAACATGACCTTGCTTGGGGTGGGGATGAAAGAGAACATAAGGAGAGCTCTGAGGGTGGAGCTCTTTCCTACGGCAAAAGGGCAATATCAAAGGAAAAGGTAATGTATGAAGCAATGTTATGAGTAGATGGAGGGCCTGTAGGATCCGTCAATCCTCTGTGTTGCATCCATGGCATCTCAAAAATTATTTGGGGAGAGAAAATAATAGAGAGAAACTAATGAGATAATTATATTTATATTTTATTTACATTCCCTTTGGTCTTTGTTTACCACTCACAACTATCTTGGAAATGCCTGCTGCTTAGCCTGAAAATTCAGTGGTGCATTCAGAAACTCTGCCAGTCTGATCACTTCAAGCAGCCCACCACTCACGCTCAGACCATGTTAAATTCAGACTGATTTTTTGATTTGCAATAGAAGCCCTATGTGACAGCAAGACAAATTAGGCACAAAAAACTACATATGGTAGAGGAAACACACATCACCTGGACAGTAAGGATCACAAGTGCTTCTCCAAAACAAATAACCAAGTAGGTTAGGCTCCTGCAAAATTTTAACTGTACCAGTCACTTCCAATGATCCACCAGAGCACTACAGAAGGCAGAAGTAACTCTCTGTAGAGCAAAAAGATATTTATACATACAATTTTGAACACTTTTCCTGACAGGCAGGGTTACTAGATCACAGGCTTATGCCACAGAGCTAGCTACCTGAGGGTCTTGCTCAACCGAAAAGGAATATTGTGGATGACCAAGTACAGAACTCTACAAAATGTCATGTTCTCACGCCACCACAGCACCTCCTCGAGCACAAAGCTGAGCCCTCCCAGGACTAGGCTAATAGGAGGTGACTGCCAGCGGTGAGGTGGGTCAGTGGTGGTGCCCCTGGTGATAATCATACTTGACTTAAGGACAAGTTGTGGCACAGATGCTGGAAAATCTCTTCATAGATAAATCACCTCCTTTGCACTGGAGAAGAATCAGAGTAGTTATGAATCCACGCTGACCTGCTCACTGAGCAGACTTTCAGTGAAGTAAGCTTGTCTTATAAATCAGCTCTTGTGCTATCAGATCTCTTAATTTGATCCTATGCACAAAATGAACTGCATGCCATAGGAAAGGCATAGAAGCAGTCTGTTTTCTTCATTTTAGTTATTATTTCCATTTTGCTTCCATGGAATGCAGCTGCAGGTGTAGGTACACTCAACATGAAAAGTGAGGAAACAAAGACTCCCCATGTTGTAAGCAATGGTGAGTGCTTGTCTCCTCTCTTATCTCTGTAGAAAATGAAGCAATAACAGCACGAGGAGCCCAGAAAGCCCTGCTTTGCCCTCTTAACTAGAAGATTGTAGAAGCAGAATCAGTCCAACACCAGTCCTGAGAAGAACTCATGAAGGGCATTCAAGTTGTACAAAGCATCAGGGAGACAAAAGAATGAAAGCAATGATGAATAAATGTCTTTAAGATATTTAAGCTATCTGAGAAAAAATTTGGAAAAAACACCCTCATTTGTTAATATTTGCTTTCCTTCTTTCACTTCACTTCCATTATCCAAGCTGAAATTCTTTCTCATTCTTAATTTTACTTTAGTGTAAAGAATATGACTGTGATTTTCTTATTCTGAATGCAAACATTGTCATTGAAATACCTCAGAATTTTTATGACGCAGGCAACAGATCAGCTGTTTACAGAATAACCCATTGTCATCATCCAAAAACCTCATGAAGCAACAGAAGAATCAGGTTTATTTTCACAGTGGTATAGTAGAATAAAACACTCTTTAATCTAGTCTTCGTAGAAGAACAATGTGACTTTGCTCAGAGGTCAAGTCATTCCAAGGAGAATTAAGAAATGTTATTTTTACTCCTGGACAGTATGTTTTCCCTTGTTTCCATACCAAGGTTAGTGGAGAGGAAACTCTTCTTCTCCTTCCAAAGTGTAAGGATATCTTGGAGTACAGGATATTTGCTTAGGAGCTTGTACACATGAGACCTGCTCTTTGCTCTGTTCTAGATTTATTGTATGGATTTACATAAGGTACTCAGACTAGATTCGAAATATGAAGACCGCTCTAATGTGAAAATGCAACTAATAAGCATCACTGAAATTCATAGTTGTAAGCACAGAGAGACTTGGCACTATTAACTTATGCTTATGTATATTGATATTCTCAAACCAAGACTGGCATCTTGAAATCAAGCCTAACTTGAGGAAAATGGACAACTGCAGAACAAGACTTTCAGGGATGATGTGTGTTGTTTTATGCAATAAACCCTCTTCGACAGAAAAGTACGTTGCTGGCTCATGTTCCACTTGGTGTCAGGCAGGGTCCCCAGCTCCTTTTCTGCGAAGGTGTTTTTTTCAGCGGGTCAGCTCACAGGCTGTACTGGTTTGGGGGTTATTTTTCCTCAGCTGCAGTACAGCACCACAACCACTCTTTTCCCAGTTTTGTACTCAGCCTATATTTCTACTTAGCCTTTTTGTTTCTCTGAAATATTTTTAGCAATTATAATACTCCCATAAATAACAGGGGTCTTTGATTAGCTAAATTTTGACTAATTGTTTCATAGAGCTTTGAAGAGATTGATTTTACTGTTAAGGTTTATCTAAACTGCAGACAGTGATGATGCTTCCCAGCCTCCAGATCTCTTTGTCTACTCTAGCTGAATGCTGATTCCATGTCAGTGTGTGATGTACATATACAGTTATGCTCCTTCTTTTTCTGCCTTCCTCTTTCCTGCTGTCATTTACATGAGAAGAAACACTCAGGACAGAGGCTGGCACAACCCCAGGCTTTCATGAGGGGAGGATAGTACTATATTATCAGATAAAAACACTTGAAGGAGTTTTCCGTGGTTTTAAGCTTTACAAGGGTCTTGAATCGGCCTTTGCTTCCTTTTTTTGTTTGTTTGATTGTTTGTTTGTTTTGCAGTTATAACTGGTAATGGAGAATAAATGTAATTTAATCTCTTTGTATCTCCCTCTCTTTCAGAACCTGCTGATATGTGTAGGTCTGATTTTTGTGTGGTCTGCTTTCCATCTCATTCCCGAACCTCGCTGCCACTGTATATGTATGTTCCACCAGGACATGCAGAAGGGCCATAAGAGGGGTCTGCTTTCCTTCACTTTTGACTAAGCTGTCCTGTGACTATGCATTCTGCAGTGTATTCACAACCTTTCCCAGCAAAATCAGCGTAGCATTGTCCCAGCTTCTCCCAAGCCTCACTGGAAGAGCAACAGAGCATTTCTTTCTTCTGAAGATAACCATCATTATTTCCAAATATTGCTGCTGACAGCTTTGTACGTAAGATACTGTAAATCTACATAACACTGGCCAGAATGAAGTCTCAGAGGAAAGGTCATTTTGTGGGAAAAGGCTGAGAGCTGTGCTCTTTCTCAAGGGAGAAGGAAAGATTTCATGCTGAGCTAAAAGCTTGTATTTGTTATTTTTAGTTTAACTAATAAATCCTTCAAGTTGGCCAAAAGTAAGGACATGAAAAAACGAAACACACAGACAACACCATATCATGTGAAAACAAACAGAGTCATATAAGAAGAGGCTCTAAGAAAATGAAAAAAAAACAATTGCTTTCCCATGTTACATGGGATTCTTCTTTTGCTTCATTTTATTCTAGTTCTGAACAAAGCTGGGAACAAGTCAGTTTTTGCCTGTGGAAGAAGGCTAGCATTTCTCCCCTTTGTGACAGATTCAGTCAGTCGTGGCAAGATCCATCTATGTTGATCCAGATCAACTAAATGAAAGGTGAAGGGTGGAGAAGGAAAAACCATCATCACCACCTTCACCACTGGTACCTGTAAAGTTATGATCCAGTCAAAGGGAGGTGCTACCACCAAACGCTTTAGCAAATCTATGAATACAAAGAAATGGCAAAGAAATGCTTTGGAATAGCCAGCTGCTGGGGGAGTGGTAGAGAAGCCTCTATCAGTGCATAAGATGCAAGATGTTTTCTCACTGAATTAGTGCAAAGTGAGAGGGAAGAGGGCAAGAAGTCCAGCGCAGGGCTACAAGGATGATCAGGGGCCTGGAACATCTGCCCTATGAGGAGAGGCTGAGGGAGCTGGGCCTGTTCAGCCTGGAGAAGAGAAGGCTGAGAGGGGATCTAATCAGTGTATATAAATACCTCAAGGGAGGGAGTGCAGAGGACGGGGATGGTCTCTTTTCAGTGGTGGCCACTGATAGGACTAGAGGAAATGGCCGGAAACTGAAACATCAAAAATTCCATAGGAACTTAAGGAAAAATTTCTTAACAGTGAGGGTGACAGAGCACTGGAACAGGTTGCCCAGAGAGGTTGTAGAGTCTCCTTCTCTGGAGATCTTCAAAACCCGCTTGGATGCAGTCCTGTGCCACGTGCTTTAGGTGTCCCTGCGTATGCAGGGGGGTTGGACTAGATGATCTCTAGAGGTCCCTTCCAACCCTAAGCATTCTATGATTCTATGATTCTATGATTCTATAATCTTCTCTACTGTACAATAAGAAAAGGGAAAGAAGTTACACAGGAGAATGGCAGGAAGAAGTAACTGATAAATATGGAATAAGGCAAACAAAAAATGAAAAAAATGTTTGTCAGCTGTGCATGTCAGAAATACCTAAGTCCTGTCTTGTTAGGCAGCTCTATTGCTACCATTTGACATATTTCACAACTCACATCATTAAAGAAAAGAAAATGAATGGCGATACCTGTATCATTATAATTTGTACTTATGTCATTATAATTTATTTTATAATAAAAAAGTAACTATGGGTTATTAACATTTGAAATAAATACAGATAATTCAGTTTCACAGGGTATGACATATCAAAACTAAAGGTTCCCAGATCAGAAGAATGTGAAATTGGTCAATAGCAAACACTGAGACCCAAATATCAAACTGGTGTTTATAAAGGTTCTATAAAGAGCATTCTGGATCCACTACTATTCATTGTTTTACGTGTTACATTCTACATTTACTTGAAGGGAAGTTTATCAGGAGATTTTCCAAAGCTGACACAATTATATATGCTTTGGAAGATACAAATGAATCAAATAATTAAAATGATACTCAACAAAGATAAACATAAGTTCTCCAAACAGACTATGTGACCATTGAGAGGTGTTCACTCCTAATGAATTTCTTTCTTTCATCAAATATTCCATTTTACATCTCCTGCTAGAATTGCCTACAGGCATAATCCATTTTTTTTAGCTAAGGAGCTGCAATTGCTAATGGAGGACATGTGAAGAATTAGTGCTTATAAACTTATTCCATGCCAAACTCACCCACTAGTTTAATTACACAAACTTCATTTTCAAAAGAAATGACTCTGCAGTCTGGAGGATCTTGGATTATTTATGTGCCTTTTATTACTAGGAGATGGCAAATGAGTTAAAATGGTAAATAGGAAAGAAGAGAAAACGTAAAATCTGAGATATACACTATGCAGAGATTGCTGGAATTAAAGCACCTGTAATGCCAAGGAAGTAGAAGTGAGGGTAAGAGGGGGGATTTTTGCCTGGTATCCACTAATAGCAGAGTGGCTATATTGTGCAGAGTTGAGTGCACTGCATATTGTTTTGATGTGGTCAACAGAATAATATAATTTATAATAATTTCTTGCATCCCCACCTCAGGCAATGACCCCATTTAATCTTGTTGAAACTTGAGTGGAATCTGACCCTATCTCTTTCTAATGGAGATAAGATCTGATCCCAGAATGGACATGTCATAAACCTCAGGGCAAATTCCTCTAGGTAATTAATATTTGTCAAAGATAGAAACTTTGAAATATGTATTACTTGGATGTCACTTATTTTCTTCCTCCAGCATTTCAGAGCCTGTGTATTTAAGCACTAGTAGGATGATGGATACACATGCTACTCTCAGCCCTTGCACTCAGACAATGATTGATTAGGCACGAGAAGGAAAAGAAGCAGGTAAGGTACAAATGAACAAATCCATTCAATACTTGTTTAATAAGGAAGCAAGGAGAAATTAAGTTAGGTCTTAATTAAACTCACAAAACCAAAAGGTTAGCAGTCTACATTTGAGATAAAGAGGAAAGTCCATGCTTTAAAAATAAGTACAAAATTAAAGATACATTTATGCTGAGATGGAAGAGGGAATTGGTAAATGAACTGCTTCTAAAAGACAATCAGAGGAAACAAAGGAAAGAGAGTGAAAAGGAGCATGAAGAAAAGAAAATCGCATGAAATGTGAAGCAAACTGCAAAAAGAAAAAATGACTGTGTTTTTGTTTCCCCTTATTTTTTATGGTCAAGCTGTAAGAATGATTTGGTTCAGCTAGATAAATAGTTTTTCAAAATATTCTTATTTTTTTTTTGTTTGTTTTCACTCATTCTCTCTGGACATTTCATGAGCAACAGGAAAATGGTAAAATTATGACATCAACTGTAAAGTAATTGTTTCCTTGAGAGAGAAGTAATATACATTCACAGTATTTAAAATTCTCTTTTTTATCTTCCAAGTCAGAGCCATGACTATGCAGGTTTTGAGGTTCTCTAGGGCTGGAGATTCCCGAAAGTCCAGGAAGTCTAATTGTTAATCCATGGGAGAGGTGTTGATACAAATTCAAAATATGTTTTCCTCCACTTCCTCTCAAGTAGAGTTCATAAACATTGCTTGCAGCTCTGACTTTTAGATACACACAAAGTTGGAAAAAAAAATACCAGTGCCGAAGTCTGCTACCCACACAACCACCAAACGTTGTGTGGGGTAATTTGTCGTCACTCAGCCTTTAAGGAGTACTGTCCCCATCTTGGAGGAGGGCACAACAGAACCATCCCATGGGGCCCATTGGGGTTAAGAGTCAACTGTACCCTGGAAATCCCCACATGTTTCTCCAATCGTCTGTGGTTTGGCACTAAACTTAAAGGGTCACTTACTGCAGCCCAGCTTTTGGCCTCTTTTCCACAGGCCCCATGGGTACTGTACAAAGCGAGGTGATTAGTCATGCTCTCAACAAAACACAACAGTGTCATTCTGGGGTAGGACATTTGGTCCGTTGTTTAGAAGTAGCCTCTTTTACGGAATTTATTGGAGAATTTATCTAGAGGGAACTCATTGACCACCTCCTCTTATCTTCTCTGTCTTTCACTGGAATAAAGGTGTATTTTGTGTTTCAGTCACATTGCCTGTCGTTAGTCCTCTTTCCAGATATCTCGTTGCACGCACCGGTCTGAAATTCTTCCGTGCTATTTATTTCCTGGGCTGTTGAATGACTTCTGCTTCCTTGTGAATTGCCTCAATTATTTGAGCCTAGAGTTTTCAACATGTATGTGCGTGAATGAGCATGAGTGTTTAAGCCATAGTACAAATAATTTGTATTTTATGGCTGGTCATTCACTGAAGTAGGACTTAGTAGCACCAGTGGAGATCCAGCACACTTTTGCTGTGGCTGTTATATAGCATCCTGTTCTGTTCTGTCTTGGGGAATAGGGCAAGGGCTAATAATTGAACAGGCATAGTATACTCTTAATGGACAAAAATTATTATGCCCATAATGAACACAATTTTTGTTGTTGTTGTTAAATAAGGACCTTTTTTTCCTGCAACAATAAGCACAGCTGTTGATCTCGGAGGTAAAGAAGTGTTGGTGCCTACTGGGAAGAAATCACCAAAGCAAAGCATGAATGAAGGCCACAGCATGGTTTTTGAACTGAGATCCAAAGCTGAGCAGTACAGAAGCACTTAGCAAATAGAGAAAAGTCATTTACAGTATCTGATTGCAGTTGTGCTAAGTAGCTATCAAAAAGCTTCTAACAGACAACAGGCTTCAACAGGCTGATGTAAATAAGGAAGATTTGGAGTTCACATGGCTGGTGCTACTTTTACAAGAAATATTGTGATGCACATTGCAGTTGAGACTGTTTTCTGCTACTATATTTAACATGAACCTTTTACCAACTTAAGAGGAACCCAATATCTGCTCTAGAGCTTCAAGTGCAGTCTATTGCTAGGAACAGGCTTAAGACTCCCTTCACACATCTGCCGCATTGGAGCTTTTGGCCCCAGCCATGAAGTGTGATCTGCTTTATATTTTTAGCATTTTAGACAGAGGAGGAAAAGAAGAGACTACTTCAGTTACTTGTTTATGTCTTTCTTACATAGGAAAACCACATCCTTAACATTTTTTAAGCATTTGTAAGATCTGATAGTCCTGTGATATTATTTCTTACAGTGTCTTATATCACTCAAAATAGAGCTGCACATTGAAGATATTGACTAAATACTAAAGAAAAAAAGCAAAATGCCTATTTTGCAGAATAAGTTAAAAAAATGTTATATCTCAGCAAAGATGTATCCATTGCGTCTTGCATTTCTCTCTCTCTCTTTTTAACCAGGAAAATTAAGTTGGGGCACACACAATCATCTTTTTCATCTTTATAGTTTCCTTTAATGTCTGTCCCCAAAAGACTCATCTCTTACACCTTAGCATACCCCTTATGCCAAAACACTGGTGGCGACTGGAAAAGCCAAGGCAATTCAGGAAGCACTGTACCTTTCTGATGCATATGATGCTGTGCACATCAAAAGGGGATGCACGGGTCTTTGTGCAATTTTAGAGGAGCTGAGGATATTCTAGTCAGCTGGACAAAAGCTCTAAACAGATACTTGTTTTTGAACATTCAGATTTCTTTAAAAGTTCTTTAAAATGTATCAAGTAGTTAATTCTCAAGCAAATACTTACATGAGAATAAATTATCTCAGTTTAATTACACATAAATTTCTTTTTCATAGTTTTTTTGGCCATATCGTATCTTTATTACTATCATTTCATCTGCAATGCCAATTGCTTCTGCTGTTGCTATGCAAAATAATTTGTCCTTCTCTCTGTCACAAGAAACACTAGAGCTTTTTGATAGTGCTATCCCATTTATCCCTTGATAGGCTATAATAGGTCTAATCAATACCGTGTTGGAGTCCATTTAGCCCACAGCACTGTCATTTTTTTTAGCAAATAGGAGTCATTTGCTGTCTTACACAAAAATGAAAATAAAATTTAGATTTTTATTCTTGTAATTATTTTTTTCTGTTCTATGTGCAGGAAAAAAAGTTATAAAAAGTTATAAAAAGTTATAAAAAGTTTTTTGTTTTTCTTCTAGAAGAAATCAGCAATGCATTTTCCATAAAAGAGTGGGATAGGAATGGAGAAGTCTAGGGACTTCCTTATCCTTAATAGATTTTGTCACTGATTGTCATCCATAAGAGCAGTGCATCCATAAGGACAGCACTCATAGGTGGAATTAGCAAAACAAAAGGCCTTTTCTGCAGTTTTTGTCTTATAGGCTTGTTTAATAGACTCTGAATTGGCATAACTTTACCTGGATCTCAGCTTTGATATCAATTAGACATGTATGGTATAGGCACATCAAATGAAAGATAGGAACACATTTCATGTCTTTTTGGCATACTATTCCTATTTCTTGTCTTATTTCATACAAAACGTGTTCACCAAATGACTTTTAAAAATAAAAACTACGAAGGTCAAAAGAAATAGGAAGGAAGGAAGTCTAGCTATGTTCCTTATTCAACCTATCAGCTGCCAAAAAGAGAGAGAAGAATGTTGCTGAAATGCCATCAAATGCTATTCTAGGGTTAGCTGTAATGTCCTTCCAGCCTTTTTTATCTTTGATTATCCTCTGCAAGCAAAATGACCACCAAATACAGCTAAAACCTGCAGATTAATTTCCTTCATCTCTCTAGCAATGTAAGAATTGTGCGTAATTGTGAATTTCAGAAGCCCATCCAGATTTTAACAGCTTGGAAGAGGCAAAAAAGGAACAATAATTCACTCTCTCTTCTGGTGAAGAAAGGGTTATTAAATTCATGAGTAGGTGGCAAGATTAATCAAGGAAGAGTAAGTTGTTCGTAGAAAATGGTCTTATGCTGTGAAACACAGGGTGCTAGGGATAGTAGCATATACATGAGTTAAGAAGGGAACTCTAGAAATCCTTGGAAGAAAATATGACTCAGAGCAACCTTCAAGATAAGATCTCTGGCTCTCATAGTTCCTGAGTTCCAAACTCGGACATTATGCTGTGGAAATATCACTCTGTGCTTCCTCTTTTCCATTATTTTTTTCTTTATCAAGTACTATTGGACATGGCTGGTGAGAAGATATAGGATTTTACAGATCTTGGTCTTACCTAGAACATGTGACTACAGAACTCTAAAGGGGATGAACAGAGCTTAGGCACTGCACCTTGCTGTGACCCTATGTTAGGTGCATACTTCAGATAAATATGTCACTATTTTTTTGAAAGAAATACTTTTTTTTTTCCTTTTTCAGTTTATACACTGCTCTTTAGTATTCTTTAGACTTAAAAGAGCTGCCAGGGTGAAGGGCCGTAACTTCCATTCAGAATCACAGCACCTTCATCCTGGCTCATTTGGAAGTTGTTATTTTTGCATTTGAGCCAAAACACAACCTGCTAGAAGGCAGTCTGCACTCTTCTGCTCTAAGATCTCCGAGGGGCTCCATCGTGTCTGTGAACCCTTTCAAGCCTTTTTCTGCATTTTCACTGAGTTAGGATTTTTTCCACTGTCTGCACTCGGCTACTGCAGCAGAGAACCTTTATTAAATGTTTCCCAGCTCAGTCAGTCTCCTTTGCAAGCCTCTTATTGGCGTGTACGTATGAGATTAACTATGACCCATATTCCCAGGTGCTGCAGGAATGTGCAGGCCTTCACTGCAAAGATCCTGGATTCTGCATCCTCACAAAGGCAAGTGGTATCACAGTGGTATCACACTATTAGCTTCCTACCATCAATTAGATATACTCGGAGCTCTTAGTCATCATCCTGCCAATCAGAATTTCATTGTCTCTGCTTTTCATCATGTTCTAGTTCAGGCAGAGATCTCTATTCCATCTGAAAAAATAGTTGCTTTTCCCCTTTTCTCTGCCTCTTCCACCTCTAGTGTCTCATGTAATTTTATTCAAAATAAATATCCACAGAAAATGAAGACTTTTAAAAAATAACAAAACAAAATAAAAAATCCACTTTGCTTCCCTGAACAAGTTTGGAGAAGACTGGATACACTACGTGGTTGCCTGAGGAAGGCAGCAGGAACACAGCAAATAGAGCATGCACAGGGGGGCAGTTCATGCTCTGAGGGAAAATTTTGAGAGGAGCAGGGAGCTAACAACCATAGCTCTGAAGTTGAAGAGACAATCCTAGGAACCAGCGGTGACTAGATTGCTGAACCTCATGGAGTCACCGAATGGACTAAAACAAAGCCTCTAAGTCAAGCACAAGGAACAAAAAAGCTCGGTCTTTACAAGTTTCTTTTCAAAATGTTCTTTTTTTCTTCTTAGTTCTGCAAATAGATAACATCAGTCAGTCAAACACACGCCAAAATTGTAGCTAAGCTGCAAAATATGCATCTGTCAAAGAAGAGTCAGAATATTATGATCATCTCTTTTTGTGTTTGAATACTGGTGTCAATGCTGCAGTCTTTTTCCAAATTTCATCTGTGATGAAGCTTTTACTGTCTCTTCAGACGGGCAAGGTTGCTTTTGGCATGAATTGAAGCAGGCTAAAACAAAAGTATACTAAAGGTTATTGCTTCTGACTAAAACAAGGAAAGGGAGGGAGAATGAAGGAAAGGATATGGAAAGGTACATATTAAAAGTATTATATAAAAAATTGGTGAAGGGAGGGTTGTTTTCATAGAAATTTTCATAGAAATGATGTTCTGAGAGAGATTTCAGGCAGTTTCATCCAATTTATTTTGAGAGGAACATTTTGCAAAATTCCTAAACATTTTTGAACCAGCCATTTCCTGAAAGAAATATTTTAAAGCTTAGCACACATTTTCAGGAAAGGCCTTCTATCATTTGCTTTTAACTGTTGCATTCACAGGCTGCCTTTCTGCCATAACATTGCTTGTACAATCTACAGAGGAACAGGAAAATAGCATTCAGAGTTAAATTGAAGAAAATTATTTTTCCATTAAGTGATAATGTTGAAATGTCAATTTTGAGGGCTATATGGAGACAACTAAAAATGAAAATAGGTGCTTCATGCCCTTACAAAGAGGAGGTGGAGGGTAGATGCTGCTTGACATTTGTTGAACTTCACCTATTTTTAACCTTTCTGGATTTGCAAACATCAGGGATTTTAGCAGTCCAAGATTGAGCACTTCTGTCCTTAACTGTGAGAAGGCTCTTTTTTCTCTTTGGCTTGAGGGAGTAAGGAAGGAGAATAAGAATGGTAGTATGTGATAATAAATGATACTGCTGAAACTTCTCAGAGGTTTTAAGTGTTCAAAATATTCCTGCCAGAAATGGATTAATGTGCAGAGAGGTGGCCAGAGAGTTAAATACATTCTAAAACCTTCCTTGGCCCTCAGCACTGCTTAAAGAGTGTGCATCTCAGCAGGCAGGTATAGCTAAGACTAAGTGTCTATTTCTAGATTTAGGTGATTTATTTGCTGAAAACGTTGCCAAAATTCTAACTTTTGTTGAAAAAAAAAGTGTTCCTCATTTGGTGTGGCCATGAATAGATTTATTTTATTTTTCTTTAAGAGAAAACATGTCAGTTATATCAAGAGACTAGTGGCAAAATATTTTGCCACTACCAAGCATCACAATAATTTGTTTCACACTATTGTATTTTGTCAATTAAAGCAATCTTTTTAAAATAATCACACATAGGGGCTGAAGTTTGCAAATTGTTTTCAGCCTGAGGCAAATCAATTGAAAACTGAAAATGCTAATGAGCAGTGATAATTTTATTTTGCTATATATCCCAGTGCTCTGTTCAATAAATAAAAATGGTTTAATACTGTGTTAATGTTTCATTATAAATATGGTAGTACAATGGAAATTCATTGTTGTGCTTCAGTTAACATTACAGATCTGTGACAATTAGCAATTCTGTACTGTCATTTCATTTTTTGCTTATTTTTTATCCCTGTGTTACTATTGTAACCAAATCTCATGACACGAGCTTCCTGCCATAAACTGCTAAAGAGTGACAAAGTTTATTCTCAAAATGTCAAATGCAATGTAGTACTACTACAAATGAGAAAAGTGTCCATCAGCTCCTTCTATAAGAGCCTAAGGGTTTTATCAAGATTTTTCTTGTCCACCATACACATATACTCACAGGGAAAAAATGTTATTGTCTTTGATTGTACACCATGTGATGGTGAATCAAAAAGAAACTTAAAGACCAAATTAGCTTTCTAACCTGAACATTAACATAATTAATTCCCACTTATTCTTCCTTTTGTCCACACAGTTCAAGAAAGATGAGAAATCGCTTGAATTTTCCTTGAACTAGTAAACTATAGCTAGCCATGTATTACATTTTGTAATGTTCAACTCAATATATATCATATTGTTGTCAGAAAAGGAGAATACTACGCTCCAAACATGCAAGTCTAACAGGCCAAAGATGTAAGAGGTTTAAGTAAAAACCTCTTAAGAGGTTTAAGTAAAAAAACAGGTTTTTTATACCTGGAGTATTCATCAGGTTGAAATGGATGGGTAACTCTTGCTATATTTGTTTAGGCCCACCTCCAACTGCCTCAGCTTTACTCCCCAAGAAGGGTATAATACAGTGTTTTGAGACTGTGAATATCTCTAAAGGCTTTCAAATGAAGAAGACAAAATATGAAACATAAGGTGAAGAAGGTACTGAAAATGAGATGTGGAACTTTATTTTCTATGGGAAAGAATGACAAGCTTGTAGGGAAGGGGGGAAGATGTGCTTGCTGATAAAGATACTGCTCTTTTGAACTGGACCTATATCGACAGGTTGCTTAACAGCATTTCACTTCTCACAAGTTAGTAGCATAAAAAAGATTCATGCTGATGTCTGAAAAAAAAATGTGTGGTATCATTTACTATATTTTTCTGTACAGGAAACAGCAAGGAAAGTAACACACACTCTGCATTGAATTCAGATGGCAGAGCAAAGGTTTTCCGGGAAAGGCTCTACAGAGCTGACAGGAGCAGAGGATTTGGAATAGCTGAGCTAATGACTGCTTGAAATTGTGGTTGAAAACTTGTTGATGGATTGACAGGAAATGAATTTAGCAGTGAGACAGAAGAACTATTGGAGAGACAACCCAGAAGGGGCAGACAATAAAGGTGATGATTTTGGATTAAGCAGAGATTAGTAGAGAGTTATGCATGAAAGTCTATACAGTTTGTAGATGGTAAAGAGACGTGGTGTCAAATCGCTCACAGACAGAATACTTTAACTGGCCTTGGGTTAGGGGGCGTAGGACAGAAAAGAGGGAAAAAAGACAGGATTAGAGGGAGAAGAACTGAAAAAAAAAAGAAAAAAAATCAGGAACAAAGAAGAGGGGAGTCAAAACTTATCCTTTGAAAGAAGAGATGTCAGTATTTTGTAATAGGGAGACCCCGAAGAGGCAGAAATATTCTAGGGATTTTGTAAGGGGGGTAAGTGAGGCAGCTGAGACAGACTGTGCAGAATTCAAAGGGGATGATCTTTGGCTGTGGAGAGCAAGTGGAGGGTTTTATCATCAGCTAACAAAACACACTTGTGGTACACAACACAGGGAAATAGTTTGTTAGAAACACACATTGGTATGTCAACAACCGTAAGGGAAAAATAAGATGAACATTTTTGTAATCTGTTAGTGGACAAAAAAAAAGACTGACGGAATAGGTGATGAAAGATGAAGCAACAAGAAAAAGAAGCAGAAAGGAAAAGCAATTTAAGCAATGGCATAACAAAAGGGTAGCAAAATGCATGGAAAAAGTTATTTGCAAAAGCAAAATGCAGAAGGCTGAATGTCAGAAATACATATGTTTGAAAAGAATGGTAGTTATTAGTGATTCATGGCAAGTAATCAGTAGCATTCAGATCACAATCAGATAATGGCAGAAACAGAAGATAATCATTAAAAATAAAGGAAGAACTAATTGCTGACATCTAATACTCAGTTCCAAATCAATCAATTACTTAGAAAAAACAAGCAGTTGACATGCAATATCTATTGCTTAATTGTAATAGATAAAAAAAAAGAGTTGGTAAATCAAAGCAAAGACTGTATTGCAGCCATTGCAACCTTATTCTTTAGGAATCCACAACAGCTTATCTCAAGTATCTAAAGGCAAACTAGAGTCTCAAGAGAAGCAAAGCATTGATTAAAATAATAACGCTTCCAGGGAATAAATCAGCAAAACTTAAACAATATTTTATCGACAGTCTATGCTTATTGTGATTTTCTGAGTGCCAATACAATACTTTAAAAACTACATTATTAAAAAAAAAGACAAAGCTAACAAAGTAGGTTTAATGATAATTTTTGAATCTATTATTATTTGTTTTTTAACTACTGACCCTAATTTTCTACGCATGGGTTCCATGAATGGAAGAAGGATTTTTGGCAAAATTAGAATGTGGTCATAGAAGAGTTCGTGCTAGGTTTTTTCAAGTCTTTTTAAACTTTTCCAGTGCCAAGTATGTCAGTGTCAGGTACACAAACATACTCCTGTTGCTCCTGCGTGCTGGGGTGCCTGGGCTCAGAGCCAGTTTTGGTAATGCAGCTTCATGGCCTTGAGAAGCCTCAGTGCTGACCTGCCCTTCCTTCATTCAGGAGCAGCTGTTAAGCTCAGACTCTTGGCCTTGCTCTTTGCTTGAGTTTATGCTGCTGCTAGGCTGGCATCTTGCCCTGGGCTTCGCTGAGCCAAGCCTGACCCTGACCTGAATTCTGCATTTCCTGACCTTGGACCAGCCTCATTACTCCCTGCTGGCACAGATGGCTCCTTGTTATCATCATGACTTTGATCTGTAACAGTTTCTTCCAAGACTCCTTCCCAGGAACATGATCCCTATACCCAATACTGGAGGTGAAGAACAGTTTAGTAGGCAGGGAAGGCTGCTAAATCTTCCCCCCAAGAGTTCTATAATTAGCACACAAAGCTGTGGGTCTCAGAACAAGAATTTCTAACAAAACTGTGGTTAGTACCATATCACTTCAACAACTGAAAATGCAGTGCTTATATATAAGAAGGGGAGAAAAAAACAACCAGGACAATTATGGCACCATTAATGTAATCTCTACAGGATGAAAAAGGAGTGCTTGCACATTTTGGAGGAAAGTATAACTGAACTCATGAAGGTGAGGTGAAAATGGAGATAATGTAATGGACATTTGCCAAGGCAGAGTACATGAGATAGATAGATAACCTAGAAGTTTATTTTACATCAACTGATTTTCTAGACTGAGGAAACCAAGAACTAAAGGAAGGATTTAAACCAAAAGGCAATACTGTTAAAAAACAATTAGCTAACTGGCCATCATTAAATTTGAAATGCCAACTAGATGGTTTCCTAATGTTAAGTTTCCTAATGAGCAAGATTTAGGAATGGAATTTTTATTTAGGACTTAAATCTTATTCCTTGTTTTTCCCTTCCATGATCCTTAAATATGCCTTGTATGCCATTTCAATTAGCAAGCTGCTTCAGCAGTCAGAATGTAAATAGCACATAAAATTTCAGAAGTTCTTTTATCACTCAGTTTGAATTTCTTGTACCTTTTTATTTTTTTTTTAAATGAAAAACATGGCATCACATAGTGTCAGTCAGAGTAATAAGCATTTCCCTCAGTGACAGTTATGCCCTGGGAGGGCCCTGCCTTTCCCTCCTCACCCACTCTTCCCAGTCAATCTGGCAGAGGCTTCCACACCCTCGGTTGCTGTGAAGGAGAGAGCAATATTTACCTCAAACTGACAACCACTTCTGCTTAAAAGACAAATCGAACAAACCTCCATCTAACTCACTAAGTCAGCCAGCTACTTTCAGATTTATACTATTTTTCTTTCTTGTGATATCAAACTTAGTGAACAGCTGAGGTAGAAAATTGTTCAAACTTCAAGAGTTTTGAACTTATTTTTTCCATGGCTTGTTCATCTGCTTGTGCCTGAAAACAGTATATCAAAACAAGCCTGGCATTTAAGTATTATTTGAACTAAAAGATTGGTACCAAACACTTTTTTTGAATGACAGTACAATAATTTAGAAATTACACAGCAAATCAGTATTTACCAATAAAGAAGATGGGATGAGATTTTGTTTGGACCTATGATTAGAAAATTAGATTTGTATATCAATTCTAGATCATTTTTCCTAAGTAACTCTTTTTAAGGTCTGGATTAACAAAATAACTCAATTAATAAATACCTGACATGCTAGGCTTTAGTTCTTCTAGATTCAAAATTTGAATCTTCTCTTTCGTCCTTTTTTAATCAAAACACAGAGCACAAACATTTTTGGCAACCTGAAAGATCAACAGTTCAAACTTTAACAGGTTAAGGTTTACATCCCAGGGTGACATGAAAGTAGTAATTGAACTTCTGGGAGAGAGAAAGTATGCATAAATAAGATGATACTCTACGAGCAAGGCTGCCTGTGAAATAACCCTTTTCCTTCTGATTATAGCTTTAAAATCCTGTCAGTCGATTAAGAGTATGCAAAGATTAAAATTGTCTACTCTACCTGAACCAAATCAGTGGAAATGGTAAAAAATCTGGGGCAAAAGAAGAAGCACTTTCCAGCAAGTTAACAGAATTAAAAGGATGTATTTCCTTGTTTATTCTAATTCTCATTTATTACTTGCTGAGCAGATCTTTTCAACCTACATATAGGGATATTGTTAAAAAGATGATTCCAAATTTTAACTTGTTTTTGTTCTTCTAATGAAACAGATGTTATTTTGTTACTTTTCTCACCTGTTTGACACTCATCTTCACTATCCTTGCTTCTTCACTTCATGCTTCAGGTATGTAAACTGACTTACACACCCCATAATATTCATGAGGAACTCTAGTTTCTCATCAATTTGAAATAGCTTCCATCTGGGCATGCTCATTTTGAGGCAGCTAAACCATTTAGGAATACTTACCAGAAATAATGATTCCATCAATGTTTTTTTCAATCAATGTTTTGATTTATGTTTGATATCTTTCTGTACTATGAAGGTGACATTGTGTCATGACATTCTTCTCTTTTGTTTCTGTATGAGCTAGGCTATTTCTTCATCCTGTTCTAATACGTGATTGTGTATGTGTTGTATTGCAGGATGCAAAAATACTATGTAAAAGAGTATATGGACTTGAAAAGTTACTAGATAAGACATACTAAAGTATTGTATTACTGCAGCTAATAAAGTGTTCTTAGCGTCTTTCAATTACATTTCGATAGCCAATAGTTTCTAATGCTGCAGTATTACAATGTTTTAGTATGTCTTATCTAGTAACTTTTAATACTTCAAGGACTTCTTTCTGTCAAACAGTTTGTTTTTTTCTCTGCCTTGTGTGTTGTTTTTCTTTTATAGTGAATTCTTATAAGATCAAATAGGCTAAAGTTTGCCCCTAGGATTTGATGAATTAGTCACTGAAATCTGTGACTGAATCTGACACTGAATTCAGCCATCTCTTGCTCAGAATGTCATTTCCTAATGATAGACTTAAAACAGCAATGCTTAGTTTGAATGGCTATAGATTGGTATAGACAGCTAAAAATCAGGATGAAAAGACATATATCAAAAGAACATCTCTAAAGCATCTGACAGAAATTTCACTCTAAAAATGTGCATCCCCTATCTGTAGTGTTTTTCCTTCTGATTATCAAATAATGCTCCAGTCAGCAGTTAATATCTGACATTGGACCTGTGAGCATGAAGGCAATAAAGCTGCAGCATCCTATTCTCAGGAAAGCTTCTAAAGTCCCTTCCAGAGAAGATCTGAGGTTAAAAAGTCCAAAGGCCCCTGTTAGCATGAGCATCAGGTGCCTGCAAATCAGACCAGTACCATGCATTGATTGTGAATTTACCCCATATAAACCAATTTCACCAGCTAGTAGCTCTTCAGGAGGAGTGGAGTCATGAATAGGATGTCATAACGCTCATGGCCTCATCCCTCCCGAATGTTTTAGTCAGGACTGATTTCAACCTCTTGTTGTCAAAATGATCATGTAACAGAGACAGTCAACAATGATTTTCTAGTTTTTGCCACCACTTGGCAAGTTAAGATGTGAATCAAATACATTCCTCAATATATTTAGAAAGAAGAGGTGGCTCTTCGTTCTCTAGTTCTCCTGAAATGCCTCCCTCCTATACATGTGCATGTATTTTTGTGAAGCAAATGGAAAAGTAAAGGTGAATACCAAAATCTGGACTTACCTTCCTTTAGTTTTCAAAAAGACCAAGTTTATGTGTGTCTGAATGATACTTTCATTTTGCTTTATGACTCTGTGTAAGTAGGAAGGTGCAATTGATCCAAAATTCCAGCCATGGTTCTCCTTTAAATTTAGACTATCTGAAGTGAATAATTTTTGAACTGGGCCCATTTCTAACAAAAGAATTCAATTGCTGTGGAAATGAAACATCTTCAAGGCAGTAGGAGACAGCAGATATAGAGGATACAGGACTATACAGGCTGTGACAAGAGCCAAACTGAGATAGGAATAGATGAGTATCAATAAATACCCTTTGAAGCACACTGTCCAGGAAAAAAAAAAAAAAAAAGATAATTGTTCTCACTTTGATGGAGGAATAGGAGTAGCCTGAAGCAATGTATAGAGTTATATACCTAAATTATGAGGAGTTACAGATTCTATCACCTATTCTCAAGTTTTGAAACTCTGCACAGGCTGATTAATTTCTCTGTAAAACAGTGCATGCCACAGGAATGTAAGAGCAGCTTATAAAATAAAGGATTTTTTCAGGATGAGGAAAGAGAAACAAAAATGGATTTGTTTCTTTGAAAACACTTTCCCTTCTTTTTCTGTGAGGATCATTTTTATTCAGACAAAGAGAAAAGAAAAAGCAAAAAAAAACCCCAAAAATCTTTTCTACCGCAGATCACCCCTTGTACTCACATGTAAGCTTTAAGGAGTTCCATATCTCCCTATTCAAGGACTGCACTGTTTAACTTCTTCAGGTGCCAGGAAAGATGTGCTTTTCTTCCAGTCTTTACAGGTCAGTTCAACCATGGGATGAACTCTCTTCCTGCTTTCCTCTCAGTGTTGGAAATCCCAAATCTGGTTGTGAATCCCAAAGCTGGTTGTGGAGTTATCATGTTACCTGATCATTTGGTCACAAACAGGCCAGACTTCTTCAGAACTGTGCTGTTAGAAACCGTGGCAAAGATAAGAGCAAGTATTAGGTGTTGGAAATAGTTTCTAATCATCTATGAAAGCAGCACTCTTCCTCACCCTTGATATTGCAAATTGCAACATTCACTCCCACAAGTAATTCATGGCTTTAAGAATATCTTAAGTCAAATTAGTACTTATACCAGAAAAAAAGGACTAAACTTTATTGCAGGTAAACACTTGCTGCATAAGAGTTTATATTAATTAAAGTAACTCCTTGATCAGTGCTGAAGTTCAGTGCTTCACTGTTAACAAATGAAAAACAAAGCTAAGCCTGGAAATTCTCTTATTATTAGTCATCAAGACATTGATTCAGTGTTTATAACAGTAATTCTGTTAACCTGTTATATTAAGAACAGCAGCATTGACTTTGATATGTGTGAGAACTACATTCCATTATTTTTTCAAGGAAAGAAGCAGATATTGAATTAAAACTAGATTGTTGGTTTAGAAGGTGAGAATCTATGACAAATGTCTGCACTGTGGGACTGGGATCTCTGCAGAGTTTCCTGGGCTAGAAATGGTCTAGAAACTGGGAGACTGAGCAGTAAAGCTGCCTAACTGTGGTGCTCTGTTTGAAACAAACAGTTTACAGAACTGACGACTAAAATGGCCTTTTTTTAGGCTTTGCTACTGCCAATGATCCTCAAGCAGAAAAAGTGCTTTCTTCAATGGACAGCTGAGGAGTTGCATTGAGTTGCGCTCATTTCCTCGGTACACAGCCATGGATAGCACAAAAATCTGTTGCTCCTGCTTTCTCTGTTGAGGGTCCTGGAAATCACATCTTTCTTCAGTTCTCTGGAAGAATTCCGAAGATAAAACTGCAGCTACCAGTGCCATAAATAGAGTCACAGACATCCAGAGAGAAATCTTTCTCGCTAAACCAGTGTGGAGTGATTTTCTAGGCTTTATGTAGTGTCTCTAAGTTACCTCTGACTCCAGGAACTACTGCGTACCTTAGGGGCATTACCAAAGTTTCCTAGCAAATTATAAAGCCTTGAAGCTCTTTTGCTCAAATTCTCTTTTCTTTCTTTCTTCCTTCCTTCCTTCCTTCCTTCCTTCCTTCCTTCCTTCCTTCCTTCCTTCCTTCCTTCCTTCCTTTCTTTCTTTCTTTCTTTCTTTCTTTCTTTCTTTCTTTCTTTCTTTCTTTCTTTCTTTCTTTCTTTCTTTCTTTCTTTCTTTCTTTCTTTCTTTCTTTCTTTCTTTCTTTCTTTCTTTCTTTCTTTCTCTCTCTCTCTCTCTCTTTCTTTCTTTCTTTCTCTCTCTTTCTTTCTTTCTTTCTTTCTTTCTTTCTTTCTTTCTTTCTTTCTTTCTTTCTTTCTTTCTCTCTCTTTCTTTCTTTCTTCTCTCTTTCTCTCTCTCTCTCTTTCTTTCTCTCTTTCTCTCTTTCTTT